>NC_089747.1:3167500-3172500 GCF_040412425.1 Macrobrachium rosenbergii | reverse complement strand
TCTCTCTCTCTCTCTCTCTCTCTCTCTCTCCTGGAATCAAATTTGCCAATAACTATTACAGAAATTTGAAAGCACTCTCTCTCTCTCCTTTTTGCAATCAAATTTTTCAATTATGGGTACAGTAGGTTAAAGGCAGTCTCTCTCTCTCTCTCTATGAATCAAATTTTTCAATCATGAATACAGAGGGTTGAAGGCAGTCTCTCTCTCTCTCTCTCTCTCTCTCTCTCTCTCTCTCTCTCTCTCTCTCTCTCTCTCTCTCTCTCTCTCCTATTAAAAATATTACTTTAAATTTTATTCATAACTCATAATAAAACTCATTCTAAAATGTCATCTGACATCAGAAATTATTTAAATTTTATTTTTATTTGAAAAGTGTATAACATTGTTAATGCTATAAATGACAGAAGCATAATTATTGCATGCACACAACAAAAATAAAGTTAAGGAAAAATGAACAAAAATATGAAACACCAAAATGTTTGTGAAACGACAAAACGTTTGTAAAACATCAGAGCATTTGTGAAATGCCAAAATGTTTGTGAAACACAAAACCGTTTGTGAAACATCATCAAAACATTTGCGAAACATCAAGGTATTTGTATTTGTAAAACATCAAAACGCTTGTGAAATATCAAAGTGTTTGTGAAACATCAAAGTATTTGTGAAATATCAAAGTGTTTGTGAAACATCAAAGTGTCTGTGAAACATCGACACGTTTGTGAAATTTCAGAGTTTGTGAAACATCAAAGTATTTGTGAAACATGAAACCGATCGTGAAACATCAAAGCATTTGTGAAACTTCAAAACATTTGTGAAACATCAAAGCATTTGTGAAACATCGACATGTTTGTGAAATATAAAAGTGTTTGTGAGACATCAAAACGATCGTGAAAACATCAAAGCATTTGTGAAACATCAAAAAGTTTGTGAAACATCATCAAGGCATCTGTGAAACGTCAAAGTATTTGTGAAACATCAAAACGTTTGTGAAACATCATCGAAACATTTGTGGAACATCAAAACCTCCGTCAAACATCATCAGAACGTTTGTAAAACATCAAAACTTTTGTGAAACATCAAAACGTTTGTAAAACATCAAAACGTTTGTGAAACATCAAAACGTTTGTGAAACATCAAAACGTTTGTGAAACATCAAAACGTTTGTAAAACATCAAAACGTTCGTGAAACTCATCGAAACATTTGTGAAGCATCAAAACCTCCGTCAAACATCATCAAAACGTTTGTGAAACATCCAAACGTTTGCAAAACATCAAGACTTTAGTGAAACATCTTCAAAACGTTTGCGAACTACCAAGGACACAAACACACAAACACAAACACACACCCCCTAAACATCAAAACATTCGTGAAGAAAAACACACACACAAGACCGGCACGAAAAAAGAATAAGGTAAAGTTGACCCCCATTCGCTCTGGATCCTCCGGAGGGGAAAGATCCTCGGGAGGGGAGGAGGAGGAGGTGATCCTCGGGAGGGGGTAGGTGGAGGAGGAGGAGGCAGAAGAGAGGGCAGATAAAGCCGCGTGAAAAATGGCCTCGAGGAGACGTTTGGCTTCTCGGGGGTCCACAGAAAGACGCCGGTAATACCACCCATGATATAGGAAGACATAAATTGAGCATATTGATAAGTGTGGAAATCCTCGAGGATCAAGGGTCGCGGGCCCAACTCTGTAGGATGGCGGCTTATTGCCTCCTCTCTCTTCCTCTTCGCAGGAGGAGGAGGAGGAGGAGGAGGAGGAGGAGGAGGAGGAGGAGGGAGGAGGAGGAGGAGGAGGAGGAGGAGGAGGAGGAGGAGGAAGGGTGGGTTAGTAGGTGTTCTAAGTTTAAATGCCATTGGCCCAGAATCATCTTTGTTTTTTTTTCAAAGGTTATTTTCTATAACTTTGCATTACTTAAGAGAGTCTTGTTAGAAAGTGCCCATGAAAGGGGAGGGGAGGGGAGGGGAGGGGGAGGGGAGGGGAAGAGGGGAGGGGGAGAATGTGGGCTTGTGCATTCTCTTCTTGCCCCCCTTAATGGTGGCATAACAAAATTTTGAATTAAAAGCTTAATCATCGTTGTTTTGGCCTTAATATTTATATATTTTCATTTGAAGATATTTTTGTGTGTGACAAAAGATTCTATGAAGCTTTTCATTATAAACAGTTATTTTCTGCTTTTATTATTTATAATATTTTCATTTGAAAATATATGTGACAATTTCTTCAGTTAGTACAAAAGACAGCCTCTATACCTTTTCCAATGAGGTAATATATTTTTCAGAATACTTCAGTATTTTAAAAAATATCTCAGGAAATAATTAACTGATACCCACCAAATCTTGACCATCTAAAGGGGTTCAGTCAATGAACATCTCCACCAAATTTCATCTCAATCTGTTCATCCGTTCACGAGATATTTAGTTAACAAACTAACATCATGAATATCTCAGGAAATAATCGATGTTTACCCACCAAATCTTTACCATCTGTAGAGGCAGGACCAAGGAACGTCTCAACCAAATTTCATCCAAACCCGTTCATTAGTTCTCGAGATATTTTGATAATACACTAACATGCAACCATGCACAGACACAAGAACTTAAGGCAGACACGTTTGAAAAGTAAACATGATCCAAATTTACACTTACACTTTTAAAAAGTAAAATAATGAAAGTCAATTCTCGAATCACTTTTGGAAAATTGCAAAGCCTAAAATAAAACCACATTAAGGGTGGAACCTGTTTTCCTTCCGTGGAAGGAGAGAGGTAGGGAGGTAGAGAGAGAGAGGTAGTAGAGGAGAGGAGAGGTACACAGAGGCAGGGAGAGGTTGGGTGAGGTAAACAGAGGTAAGAACAAGTACAGAAAGGCAGGGAAAGGTATAGAGAGGTATGTAGAGGCACAGAGAGGTAGGGAGAGGTATAAAGAGGCAGGGAGAGAGAGGGAAAGAGGCAGGGAGAGGTAGGGAAAGGCACAGAGAGGTAGGGAGAGGTATAGAGAGGCAGGGAGAGGTACAGAGGGCAGGGGGTGGTTAGAGAGGAAGGAGAGGCAGTGAGAAAGGCTGGGAGAGGTATAGGAGGTACAGAAAGGCAGGGAAAGGTATACAGAGGTGGGAAGAGGCACAGCGAGGCAGAGAGAGGTAGGGACTGGCAGGAAGAGGTACAGAGAGGCATGGAGAGGCACATAGAGGTAAGGAGGGGTATAGAGAGGTATAGAGAGGTATAGAGAGGCAGAGAGAGGCACAGAGGGGTATTGAGAGGTATAGAGAGGCACGGAGAGGCAAAAAGCAATAGGGAGAGGTACAGAGAGGCACAGAAAGGGGCATTGAGAGGTAGAGAGAGGCAGGGAGAGACACAGTGCGTTAGGGAGAAGTACAGAGATGCAGAGAGGTAGGGAGAGGTAAGAGAGGCCGGGAGAAGCCGGAGGAGGCAGGGAGAGGTAGAGGCAAGACCCCAGGCCCTCACGAAAGAAAGTGCAGAAGAAGAAAAGTTGTGTCATTTGAGGTAAATAAAAACACAAGGGGAAAGATACTATGAGAGGGAGAGGGAGGGGGAGAGGGAGAGGGGGAGAGAGAGAGGGAGAGGTAGAAGGGAGGGGGGTTGATCCAGGCGGATCAGCCCCGGGGATCACTTTCGGGACCCGAGGATGTAAGCAAGCGGCGGGGGGCGCATCTCCAAGTCTGATGAGCGCCGCCAAAGTTGAAGCCGACGCGCGCTCGCGCGCGCGGCTCCTTTTTTTTTATTTTTTTATTTTATTTTTTTGGGGGGTCCTTAATATTTCACAAGATTCGGTTCTAAGGAGGTGGGGAAACTACCGTCTCTGGGATCAAGCGGGGCCGTTCAGGTAAGTCCTGTTCTCTCTCTCTCTCTCTCTCTCCCTGTCTTTCGCTTTCTCTCTCTCTCTCTCTCTCTCTCTCTCTCTCTCTTTCCTCTGTCAATATCTATCTGTCTTATTTCTTTCTATCTTTGTTTTACGTCCTCTCTCCTCTCTCTCTCTCTCTCTCTCTCTCTCTCTCTCTCTCTCTCTTATTTCTTTCTATCTCTCTCTCTCTCTCTCCACGCTTTACCCTCTCTGTTCTGTATTCACCTCTTTCTTCGGCCGCGCTGTTATCAAGGCTTTTTTTAAATTGATTTTTTTTTATTGTTCTGAATATCAAACCTCTTTCCTTTAGCCCATTATAAAATAATTACAATTTCCAATGTCACAGTTGCGCTCATTATGATATTTATTTATTTCAAATTCCTAAATTCTTCTAGTCTCACGGATAGACATGTCTAGAAGCAGGCATAACAATTTCAAATATAACTTGACCGATAGTATCGTATAGTTTCACACCCAATTTCAAAAAAAAATAAAGGAAACTATAATTCAAATATTTCGTACACTGGTCAAAATCTAACAACTCATTCACTTTTTTTTTTTTTGGGGATTTTTAAAGCAATATATTGAGCTGTTAGATTAAAGAAAGAAAAAAATAACAGACAGATAAATATACACAAACATGTATATATATGTATGTGTGTGTGCATGTGTGTGTTTTTTTTCTTTCTTTAATCTAACAGCTCAATATATGTTTTGTTTTGCTTTTGTAAAAATACATACACACCACACACAAACACGTGCTCATGTGTTCATTATCTCTACACACACACACACACACACACACACACACACACACACACACACACACACACACACACATATATATATACACACATATATATATATATATATATGTGTGTGTGTGTGTGTGTGTGTGTATATATGTATTTCTACAAAAGCAAAACAAAGCATAAGAAGTTTGTTCTACTCATAAGACAAAACTTTACAAGCTGCAATCAATATTTCCTTAATAAACGCACAGCTAACGGCGTGTCTTTACTTTTGAATAATGGAATCAAGTTACATTGAAAAAAAAATTGATGTTTTCCAAGAAATAAGAAATATATATATATATAATATATATATACTTGACTTATTTTATATGTATATAAATGTATATATA
>NC_089747.1:3120000-3162500 GCF_040412425.1 Macrobrachium rosenbergii | reverse complement strand
CTCCGAAGCGCTGGAGGCAGATGTCTAGGTGCTCGGCTAAGATGCGACCTCCTCTCCTGCCGGCGATTTTCCGGAGTTTGCGTCGCGTCATACGACACAAATCACAGCCTGCGGGAGGAGGAAGAAGAAGAAGAAGATGATGAATCATCGCGAATAGATACAAAAGAAGAAGAAGAAGAAGGGGAGAATTCTGCTCTCTAACTCGATGTGAAGTGATATGGAAAGGGTGAAAAAATTGTTTTACGTTATGATAAGCGGTCCTATAATAGGCCTATACGACAGCAGTTTGTAAGTGGTAGAAACTTTTTTAATATTGTTTCTAATTTGGCAGTGTTTTCGGCTCAGCCTATCAGCAGAATGTATCTACAGAACATGCAAATGTTAAAAAAAGTATAATTAAAATTGCTTTTTGTTAGTCAAGGGACCTCTCTACCTTGTTAAAATTCCATGTGTTTATATTCACACTATTCTAATTATTCTTAATACTAAAAATGGAAACAATAAATATACTGAAGACATGCAAAGTCATAAAATAATCGTAAACGGTCTTACAACTGAAAAAGAAATATCTGTCAGTATTTTGGGTGCCTAAAGACAACCTAGATGGGAGAAACTTGCACTCATGTTGCAGAATGTAAAATAACTTTAAAAGGCTTAGCCTATATACCTAGGGACTTAGAATTCTCAGCGTAGACAGGCAACATTATTTGGAAGAAATTGGTAGGAATAAGGAAAGACAGAATAGACAAGTGTGTGTGTGTGTGTTTGTGGTCAGAAAACAAAAGAACAGGGTAAGGCGTGCAAGAATAGCTAGAGAGATCAGAAGAACAGAACAGATATAAGGATTGCTGGATGCATTAGTAATTTTTTTACGTTTTTCCCAGATTTCTTTAAATTTTGATCCCTAATGAGTTGAGGCCATGGGTTCCTGCGTTGCCAAATTCACATTTTTAGTTTTCTGTAAAAGAAAACTATTGCGGCGGCTTTGTCTGTCCGTCCGCACTTTATTCTGTCGGCACTTTTTTCTATCCGCACTTTTTCTTCTGCACTTTTTCTGTCCGCCCTCAGATCTTAAAAACTACCGAGGCTAGAGGGCTGCAAATTGGCATGTTGATCATCACCCTCCAATCATCAAACCTACCAAATTGCTGCCCTCTAGCCTCAGTAGTTTTTATTTTATCTAAGGTTAAATTTAGCCATGGTCGAGCGTCTGGCACCGTTATAGGTGTCAAACACAGAGCACAACTGGGCCACGGATGAAAGTTTCATGGGCCGCGGCTGAGAGTGTCCTGGGCTGTGAATGAGAGTTTCATACAGCATTATACACTGCACAGAAAACTCAACTGCACCGAAGAAACGCATATTTCACATATTTTGGGATGAAACAGGAAAGGGAGGCCGAGAAGGGGCTGTTTAGATGCGGAAGAGGACTGCACGAGTACATGCAGCATAAAGGTGAGTGGCATAATGTATTCCAGTTAAGGATTAATGCGTGAGGAGCCTTTTATGTAGGTCCAAGTAACAGGTGATATGGAAATTCTCTTAGTAGGGTTCATCCTTCAATGGATGAAGGATGCAGTAACTATTATCTTTTTTCTTCAGGACCTCCCATTGTTAATACTCATATGAGGATTCCCGTCCATCACCCAAAACTTGTTATAGATACTCATATGAGGATTCCCGTCCATCACCCAAAACTTGTTATAGATACTCATATGAGGATTCCCGGCCATTAAAGGTTAAAGAAAACGGGTTGCCTGTGTGGTACACACACATATAAATGCACACACGCACATAAACTATATATGATAATTTCCTCACCTTAATTTTGTGTAAGCTTATAAAAATATGGCACAAAAATAAGGACAAGTCATGGCTTTCCTTATCCTCTGTAACTGTGATTCCGTGAAGTTGATAACTGTGAAATTGCAATTGAAACTTCAACATTTGAAGCATAGATGCAATGCGTTACTATACCCTAACACTATTCCCCTTACATTTTAATACATTTTCATCTATTGATTTAATACATTTTCATCTATTGATTTTTTTTATTTATTTTTTCTTTTGTAATAAGTGAGATCCCTTCTTTCTGTTTTACCTCCTCATACTTATCCCTAATGAACGTCATATTCTCTGGAAGCTTGAATTTCAAGTCAGCAACAATCTGCCCGAATTAAACACACGCCAGCTGTTGTTCCATGGCGTCTTAATGAGGTCAATAGGGTTCATTTTCACCCTGATGCCACCTTAATAATAAGTGCCTGTATTGTTCCATAAGGTGAATAGGGTTTATCTTCTGAATATAATAATAATAATAATAATAATAATAATAATAATAATAATAACAATAATATATATATATATATATATATATATATATATATATATATATATATATATATATATATATATATATATATAGAGAGAGAGAGAGAGAGAGAGAGAGAGAGAGAGAGAGAGAAACAGATGTTAATTCAAAGCGTGCCCAATCTCTTCAAAAGACCAAGGGAACAATTTCATTAGGAAACAAATAACATCCTTTCTTTTCCTCCTCTTCCTTCTCCTTCTCCTCCTCCTCCTTCTTCTTCTTCTCTGTCAGAGGTGACACTTCTCTGACTCCAGCGACGAAAATCAAGGTTAGATATTTGACATTCCGAGCAGACCCCCCTCTAGAGCAATACGAGGAAGGCATAGGAAATCAAGGGCAGGAGTTGCCAAAATAAATTTTTTTAATTTCTCCTTCTTTTGTTTATTTCTTGGATAAATCCTTGTCAAAACTGTCTAATATTTGAAAGAAAATGTGATTTACTTGCTTATTTTTCCAGGTAGATTCTCTTATAAGTATATTGTCCGTTTTAAAAGGCACACTCCAGGCATTTACTTAAAAGGGTGTTTGCGGCGTCCCTTGGGCCCGTAGCTGAACCCACTTTTTTTTTTACCGTTTTACTTGACATCCATTCCCGTTTCCTTTCTTCATTCTTGCTGTCCAACCTCTCTGACTAATACTTTTTACAGCAACTGTAGTGTTTTCTCCCAGTTCCACCTGTAGAGCCTTGTAGCTCATTTTTATTTTCCGGATCTCTATATCTTGCTGTCCAGCCACTCCAACTTCCTTTCTTCACTATCTTAGGCGCCGAATGGCCGAAAGTGACCCAATGCTTGGCTTGACAGCCTAAATTTCATAAATCAGTCAATCATTGTGAAAGCTGCTATTGCATCTTTCAATCTTCTGAAAATGGCTTGCAACAAACCTTAGAAGTCTGGGGTAATAGGTCGTAACGAGACCTGAGAGCAAACCTAGGTAAATAATGATGGCATTCCTTTTGTTGCACTCTCTCTCTCTCTCTCTCTCTCTCTCTCTCTCTCTCTCTCTCTCTCTCTCTCTCTCTATCTCTCTCTATATCTCTCTATATCTATATATATATATATATATATATATATATATATATATATATATATATACTGTATGGGAAAATTGTATAAATCTATAACTAACATCCCCTTCAAATTACAATATATATATATATATATATATATATAAATCTATATATCCCCTTCAAATTACAATATATATATATATACATACATATATAAAATATATATAAATAATAACACAAGAAAATTCCCAGTTACAAATTCACAAACAACGTAATACAAAACAAGCTAAATCTGTATTTTACACCCTCTTCAAACTACTGTACCATAGCCTCGAATCTTCCCGTACTCAAGGACTATCAAGTAATCACTTCTCGCGAACTATCAATAAAGTAGCGAGAAGGGGGAAACGGTCCCTCATTTGCATAATCGATTTACAGATCGACCCTCTTCCCATTCTTAACGTCGGATGGACCTTTAATCGACGAAGTTCTCCAGAGCAACAGGCGTAATCGATTTTGAAGACAATCGGTACAGTAGTTTTTCGAAATAATTTGCTTTGCCTAAATTTATATACATACATACATACATATATACATACATATATATATATATATATATATATATATATATATATATATATATATATATATATATATGCTTAATATTCAGTTATGGTCAGTTAAATTAACAGTTTTAAAACCAGTAGCACCAGACAAGCTGCCTCTTCCCATTTCTAATCCGTTGAATTCAGCAATTCTCTAAGGGTTATATGGTTCAGTGGCTCCTTTTGCTTTCTCCAAGCTTTTGGAACTCTTACCATGCTTCTATTTTTCGTGAACCCTATAACTTTCCTTTCCTTCAGAATGCCGAGGGACTTATCTCCTTCGTGGTAAGGCATTAGGTAACTTGTTCCACTGATTCTTGGCCTCTGAGATGATGATTAGGCAATATAAGGCAGTCAATAGTTTCAATTTTAGCAGTCGGTACATTGATGCTAAATTCATACCTTATAAAATTAACAGTAAATCTTTAGGCCCTCTATAAGATATATATAATTCTCTGATTTTAAAACCGATAGAGCTATGTTTTATACAGTGGTACTTGGATAAGGTACTACTACAAAGGGCCATACACACTACCTATATAGATATGTAAAAAAAATGTATAATTAAACAATAAACCATTCCTTAAATACGTATTACGTATATCTCATTTCCCTGAAGGCAGCAATAGAAGGCTACCTAAAAAAAATGTCATTTAAAAACACAGGTAGATCTTGCTTATGACGTATCTTTCTTACGCAACCCGTCTCGATTCTTTATGTGGCAAATAAATTCTCCCAGTTTCCTAACGAAAAGGAAAAAACCTGAAAATTCTTGTTTAGTTTACCATAAATCCATTGGCAATGGTTTACATGTTCTATGAAGCACACTCCATTTTCTTTTAAACAACCAACGGTAACTTGCTCAAGAACCAAGGTAGCAAGGCTAATCAGGCTAGGCTGAGATAAGCACCTTGAGCTAATTCATCAGCAAACTTCTCAAGGAAATCTGTAGTAGTCAAAAGCGAATTAGATGCCTAATTGGTCTTAAAAGAATTAAGATCCTAATGAATCATATGGAAAAGTGTTCCAAGAACTGTTTTTTGGGCAATAATGCTGCCAAGGAAAGAGTATGCTAAGATCTGGGTAGCCAACAGTATAACTCCACAAGGACAATCTAGCCTAACAGTTCCTAAATATGGCATACTGATGAGGTACAATAGGGAAAGCAAACGTGAAAATCGGTAAAGCCATGAATAAGACCGGGTATAAAATTTAGGCTTAGACATTAAAAACCAAGGTAGCTAGGCCAATAAGTCTAGGCTAAGCTAAACACCAGAGTTAGTTCATCATCAAACTCCTCAAGGAAATCTGTAGACGCAGCTCGAATCAGATGCCTTATTGGCCTTCAAAGAACAATCATAATGAATATGAAAGAAATTATAATAAAGGCAAAGGATTTGTCAGGGGCAAAATTGTCGTATTAGGGCAGCAATGTTCCCCATAGGAGGGAATGTAGCCGAGGAATTCCCGGGTATGACATACATGAGGCAAGATGAATTCGTTCAAATTGAGGATTTTACTTAGGAAGGACATGATTTTTTCTGTATTTTGTAATTCAATTGCATAATTTATTACAAACCGCACTTACTGCAAATAAGGAAGGATCCAGCTGGTTTTTCTATTTCGTCATTACCGTGTTTAGTGCTACTGACTTTGTTTGTTGAAAATTTAGGGCAGAGTCAGCAGCTAGGAATTATCAATTTACAACACGCATCAGATTATCTTATAAGCACGAAGTATCCAAAGGTACTCTCTGAAAGTGAAGAACATCCTGTAAAAAAAAGGCAATATTTCTCACAGGGCAACTTCTTGGTACTAGGGTGACGAACGTAAAAAATTATGAAAACTTACAAACTCTGGTCTCAGAGTTTTCACAAGTAGGCAACTATGATACGCCACACTATTCTTCAATCTACGACCTTAGGCTCATAGATAATGGAACTCAACTTGAGGGGAAGCGAAGATTTCAACCATTAACCTAGGGTCTCAGAGGGTTACGCAAGTGTAAAATTTATTAGAAAGACCTCAACAATTGTTTCATTTACTAAAGAAAATCAAATGACTAGCATACCGTCACTTCTAGTAAAAATACACAGTAAACTTTGCATTTAGGACGTATAAGCATTTCATAATAATGCACACAGCCTGCAGTTGACTCAAAAAGAATTTCTTTAAAGCCACTCACAGACGAGGAGAGAGCACAGAAATGATCAAACCATAAATATGTGGAACTGAATGATACCACCGTGAAGACCCATTAGACTGACAACCATTCATATTCCCAGAAGGTTCGACCGTATTGGCGTGTGGCCTACCCAAACCTGCTCTTCAGGCCGGTAATTCAGAGCCGATTTCTCGAAAACAGGAAGAGAGCCGTTGTAAAAGGCATACCCCTTACAGTAGTACTATTATTACTACTACTACTACTATCACTAAGGACACGTTTGCTAAGATTCCGTCAGTTATGAGACTCAATCCTAAAAAGACTCTGTCCTAAATGGTTTGCCTTTTTATAAAGGCAAATCCCTACATGGTACCAGAACTACTATCACTGACACTGAGGACAAGTTGGCTAAGATTTCGCCAGATGTAATACTCTGTCCTTAATAGACTCATTCCGAAATCTTACATGAACACAGAACAGTGAATTATCACCAATACTAAGAAAATAATACAGATAATATAATCAGAATGAATATAAAAAAACGAACGTAACCAAAGGACTTGACCAACGCCGGTAACATACTTCTGACCCGCTGAGCTATACGAATACCCTCATTACAAGGCCGTAAAAGTCAACTCTGTACTTTCCCCAACATGCAGAGGTTTTTTCCCTGTAGCCGCTACCTCCTCTGAGATGGGTATTCACCGCTGCCACGTGTGGGGAAAACCTCCGATAAAAAAAAGGGTTGGGGAAAAACTTTGATGAGAGAGAGAGAGAGAGAGAGAGAGAGAGAGAGAGAGAGAGAGAGAGAGAGAGAGAGTGAGGTCAGGTAACTTTCGTTATCAACCCTGACTAGATTCAGGGTGATTGGGTTCAGCCTAAAACTCGATTATATATATAATATACACACACATACACACACATACACACACACACACACACAAACATGAATATAGGATATGTTGTGTGTATAGATACAGCCCCACTGATGCAATGAGCTTAGAAGGTGTTCTTAAACATACATAAAAAAAGAGAGGCAACATATTTCCTAATCGCTCGAAAAATAAGTTTTACACGTTTTCTCTCATTTCCTGATCTTGCTCTGTTACGACAGTTGCCTACCTAAGGTTCTGGTTCGCCGAGGCAAAAAAGTAAACAAATAAATCAATGAATATATAAATAAAAGTTGAATTTACCATTGCAAATGTGCCTTCAGATTTCAGGCGAGATTGTTACGTGCAAACGAACAATCAAATGATACAGCACAGTCAACAGAACAGGCCCTTTTAAGGTCTAAATTTTTGAAAAGCTGTGTCAGACTACAAAAATGTCATTAAAACCACAAGAATACAGTTAAATTCAAATAATCTATATGAGCGCGATAAAAACAACATACACCGTTGACAACGCAACAGAAAAATGCTACGAAAACCAAAAGCAAAGGAGGAAGGAGCAAGTTTACATGAAACAATCACATATAAGCAACAGGCAGACTCTCAGCGCTGCCAAAAACACCAGCTGCCTACTGCTGTGTTATATTTGACAGAGCTGGGAAGGGGGGTGATTTCGTCATGTTAACATGTTAAATTACGCAGATACTTATAAAGCGGGATAAAGTTCGAAGCCTGAATAAAATAAGAAGTAACTTTATGTATAAGGTGTGAAATTACAGCCATCTTTCGTGGCAAAATAAGTCAACATAGGTCTAGGGTAGACGAACCATTCCCTCACATGCTCTCTCGTTTTCTGGCAGCTCTTTCAGTGTTTACTTTGACGCTGCTTAGTGAGGGACTTTACCTACGAGATTCAACAATGTAGCAAAGCAAACTTTAAAACGGTTTTTAGTTTTTTTTTTTTAATATCAACAGTGAATGAATGGCAGCTCTGGGGAGGTTGCTGAAGATCCGGAATGCGAAATATGCGAGATTTACCGAGAAGTGGTGCCCCCCACCAGCGCGAAAGTGTTGTGATAATGATTTGGGCATGGGGTTAGGGGTGGGCATAATACTGCACTCCAATAGGGTGCCAAGAAGCAGCTTCCGATACCCACAGGAGGAAGATATGCACTTCCGTTTCGTTGTAGTGAACTCCGGAATGACAATAGCAAGGTGGTTGTTCTGTGGGCGTTGCCTAATACGGCAAGAGAGGCAGCTCTCTTGAGCAAGTTTGTTAGACTTATACCTCGTGATTTATGCCAGATTAACAGGGTCTAATGTTGGTCTAAGTCTCTGCAAGCGATAACACAGAACAAAAACGTAATTACTGAAAGAATTCGTGTTAAAATACTCAAAGAATTCATATCCCCCATCTGGCAATTTGAGAGGAAACTCTCTTGAGCAAGATTAGTAGACCCATACCTCATATTTCAGCCCAAACTGACAGGACCAGTTTTGGTCTAGGTCTCCCCATGGGGTAACAAAACAAAACGTAAATATTAGAAGAATTTACTTTAAAAGAATTTATATTAAAGGAATTCATATCCCATATTGGTCTGGGGTTTTCCAAGGGAATATTCAAAGTATTCATGTCCCCACTACAAATAAAAGCGCAGGAACCACCGCTTGCCAAAAAATTAATTGATGTTACCTCACACGACCTCAGTCACACCTAGCCATGGGGTCGGGCTGTCGTAGGTATTGCCGAGAGCATTAAAAGCCGCGATTTAATATCATGCGCCATTTTTCAGCGACGTGGGAGAGAATGGGAGAGAGAGACACCTGAATGAAGAAAGGAATAGGGTAATTGCTAGGAATTTCCCCAAGATTGTAAAACGGCTATTGACCTTCACTAAGAAAGTCACCCAAGGTCGGGTGGGTGTTATTATGAAATAGTGAATGTATTAGTTTTTCGTATATCTAATGTAGTATGTTGAAACATATGCACTCACATGTGTGATTGTGTTTGTGTTCATTCACTTAAAAATCTAAAAAATAAGAACAAATTTGGAAACTAGGCCTAAATTTTAACCGAGAGAGTGAGTTATTGAATTCTGCGTCAGGTCATTAAAAACACTACATTATCTTCATCAGATTATGTACGGAATTGTCACATGTGTTTACCACTTGGAAATCATTCATAGTAAATACTCAAAGGCCTTTAGTTTTTCTTTTTAAATAGGACCTAAATGATTTTGGCTACAAAAGTTAAAAATGTTTCCATGAAACATTCGTCATCAAACATGCCTTTACACCTTGTACGAGTATATACAGTATATAATTAATTATTTAACGGAAATTAGGCCTAATTCCCCACCAGTGACATCTCGGAGAGATTACAACTTGCCACCCAACTCATTACTGAAAATATTTCTTTAACATCAGATATCGTATACACACACACACATAAATGATGAATTTATAAGTTCATGGTAGACTTCGAAGGTGTAGCAATGCACTTACTGATGTCTTTTGTGGATGAAACAAAGTCTGGGCTCACCATAAGTTGAAACTTTAAATAGTAAACCGTACAAGAAAAAACAATTTAGCAATTACCTTTAGTAAGAGCTCTGTGCCTGATACTTGCCAAGTCTTCTGTAGCCGGTTAATTTAGCTCGTCGTTTACAGGAATCTTGTCCACCACACTAAATCATGCCCCAGTGCAAAATCTCTTAATAACAGACAGATCTTCTTGCGTCACGATGACTGTTATATAGGCCTAGTCTCTCTCTCGGTACTTGAAAAATCATTCTTTGGCGGTTAATGGAGCGTAGCAGTTTTCCTTAATTGACGGAAGTTACTTCCAATCAACTTTATGAATATATCAGCTAAGTTAAATTATAATTCTTTTTGGTATAAATTTCTGACATTGGTTCCCTGGTATTAAAAAAAAGCTTCCACAGCACGTATCTGGCACCGGAAGACTAGATAAGGCTTTGTATTTTTTGCCTATGGACCATGCAATGAAAACATAGGCCTATAATGTGTTAAATTATTCCTTCAAATGTGGTAAAACGCCTTGGTAACGACCTCTTATATTCTTAGAACTCATCTGTTACACAAGCAAAAATATTATTCAGCTGTATTTTGTGCTCTTCAAAGCACAACTTAAAAAAATAAAAGGGCGAAACTTGCACAAGAGGTAGGCTAAGCGAAAGGTATTTTGTCTTACAACGTTTTCATCAAAATAACGAAAATAAGCCATTGCTAAAGTGTTGTTATTCACGAATGTTTACTAATGAACTTGCAACGGAAATGATCTTGTTTGAAGTGTTGATCTCGGCTGCTTTTCAATGGCAATAAGCCATATCATCAGTGCCTTATTCGCACTGCTTTTAAAAATGGCTGCTGGATTATCATGCTTCACAACTGATTTGAGGGCTCCAATCTTGTATTAAACCACTTTTCAATAATACTATGGGCTCCTCCATTTTCAGCAGTGGGTCTAGCTATTTGATTTTGTGGGTTTTTAAACTGCTCATGGATATCTTTGTGTTATAATAGAGGTTTATTCTTTCTGTTAGCGTTTGGTGCTTGCTTATGTTACCTTGTAACCGGAATGTCTTCACTGTACCAAATAAATTACGGGTTTCTAAGCGCACAGGCCTGATTATCCTGAGAGCAGATTCTGAAGACAATTGCTCGATAACCCAGTAGTATATAAACACTCACAAAACACAGAAAATAAGGTAGGAACTCTTCGAAACACGTACACAATAGAAACTAAACAACGAAACTAGTTTAGACCAAAGTAACCAACAGCTTAACCAAATTGGGTCGGCTATCAGCGACACTTCAAACGTCGCTTACTATTCAGAACTTTGGTATATTATGAAGTCAGTTACTTTTCCGTTTAACTAGCAAAGGCCATCCATAAACAGTGGATCTATACTTTTTTTTTTAGAGTGAAATATACTATATAAAAATTCCTGTCGTGCCCAGTCGTATTCTGCAAGACAAAACACCGCCCACTTGATATCACAAAACACGGGAGACAAAACATTCTACATTAGGACTAAGAAGGGTAAAACTGTTTTGATATATAGCGACCAGTCTTCTTTTCTTGCTGACAAGCTATTATACCTATCTCATTAAATCATATTAAGGCATCACTTACATGAAGACATTATAATAAGTGTTTGTAATAACGGTTTTCATTTGCAGTTACAAATTACCGTTTGCACAACTTATCTCTCACTCGTGAGGAAGGAGTCTGAATGACTGACTGATTGATAGTGAGTTATCTGTCGTTACGGGGCAGAAAAGAGGAAAGGAAGACCTCAAAATGACTAAGAAGATAGAATGCAAAAGACTATGTATACCAGATAAGTATTTCGCAATGTCTGTAGGAATGTGCAACTAATTTCTGATAGGCTAAGCTTTATGTATAGGCCTACGAAGTGGCTAAACGTACCAAGACTCTTTCTTTCTTACCTGTATCTGGGAGATCCTTACTGTCTATTTTGGCTTTGATGCGGAATTCCTTCTGAATCCAGTTTAACCACGAGGAAATGTGGTTTGCGTTCCATTCGCGCGGATCTGAAAAGATGAACAACGTTATTGATAATGTTATTGAATCATTTTGATACGTGAATGACAATCACACATTTTCACTGGGATGAAAATGTTTGTAGGCCTATTGAAGACAAAGTAAATATGACAGATACTACCGTAACTATGATTAAACTGCTGTTATCAAGAGCTTTAAAAATTATCACTAGGTTATATAATTTTCTTAAGTTACGTAAATGAATAAATAAACAAGCATGTTTACAAAACATGTATATGAACCAAGCTGGAGTTGGACAGCTAGGCCAACCTCCCAGAGCCACAAAAGATAATTTCTTTCCACGAAACTTTTGGCGTACGGCATGTAGCAAATTTTCTCATGAAATCATACGCAAAACCCCAAATTCGCTTTGCACCTCGCGGAGGGCGAAAATGATGTTACCACCTACCAGAACTTGTAAAAAAAAGGAAGAAGAAGAAGAAGAAGAAGAAAAAGAAGAAAAATATCTGTTTCACATGCCATAACCGTAAGCATTCCGTTTTCTCCGAATCGTGTGGTGGTTACACCCTCCCTCCCCCTCCCCCCTTTCACTCAACCGCCCACAGCATACTCAATGGCATAGTTGGCAAAGGCTGAAGAAGAATCCCCGGAAAGGTACATCATACGCAGAGGGGAGGAGGGGGAGGAGGGAGAGAGGGGGGACCACGAGGTATGTGGAGGGATAGAGGGGGCAGGAGGAAGAGGGTGAGGAAGGCGTGTTTGGATCGGGGGTGGGAGGGAGGGAGGGGAGAGAGCGATGCTTCCCAGAAACCGATAGTTGCCAATGAGATTGACTTACGGAGAAACCTCCTCTCCCGCGGATTATCATACTCCAATTCAGGTGGTTCTATCGGTGATTTTATCAACGAAAATAACAGGTGGGGGTGCATGTGCGCGCGCTTAGGCACGCTTAAGCCTGCTTCTAGTCTTAGCAGCGCAGGGTGTTGGTTTAGGGTCGTAACTGAAAGCAGGAAGCTTACAAATGAATGAAGGAAGGCCAGAGTGGTTCTAAGAGTATTTGGATTGAGGGTGCAACTTGCACCGGACTTAGCTCTATTTCTAGCGGCAATTGAACATTAATGTGTCCGAAAAAGTCAACCGATTATTACTTTTTCAATGAAACACTTAACTAGAATCCAAATCCCCTCTAAGAACAAATATTATAAGTTAATTCTTGTAAAGATCAGTGACGTCAAGAAAATAATATAAATTGCTTTTGATATACATTATGTTCCTATAATGACTTTCATTGTTGAGGATCGCTGCAATAATGGCAAACAAACAAAAACAAATGGTTTTGTTTGAAGGTTTTAGCAAAGAAACACAAACCAAAAGAGAAATATGCAAAGGAATTTGCATAGATAATATGGGCCAATTAATTTGTATATCCGGTACCATACATTTTTAGTATAATGATTTGTTTTGGCAAATCTGACCAAACAATACATTTATTCGCTCTAAAGCTAATGCATTTAAGGATATATATACATATATATATTATATATATATGTATATATGTATATATATATATATATATATATATATATATATATATATATATATATATATATATATTATTGTGTATTGACTATATGAAGCATCTTATTTCTTGGAAATATTCTGCACAGGAGGTTCATCCCTGTATTCAGCTGTTTAGGGACAAACACAAATACCAGCGATTTATTTATTTATTGTAAAGACCCAAAAAAGATATATAGGCAAATTAAAGTACAAACACAATAAACAGCAGTTTATTTATTTAGTGTAATGACCAAAAAACAAAAGAAAGATAAGTAAATAAAAGTATAAACACAACAAACAGCTGTTTATTTATTTATCGCAATGACCAAAAATAGAAAGATAACTGAATTAAAGCGTAAACGCAATAAACAGCCGTTTATTAATTTATTGTAATGCCAGTAAAAGATATATAAGTAAATTAAAATATGAATGCAATAAACAGTGGTTTACTAATTTATTGTGATGACTCTCCCAAAAACGAAAGAAAGATAAGTATATTGAATTATAAAAGCAATGAACAGCTATCTATTTGTTTATTTTAATGATCCAAAAACGATATATAAATAAATTGAAGTACAAATGCAATAAACAGTGGTTTATTGATTTACTGTCATAACCAATAAACATAAGATAAATAAATGAGAGTAAAACACAATTAACAGCAATTTATTGATTTACTGCCATAACCAACAAACATAAAAGATAAATAAATTAAAGAACGCAATCAACAGCGATTTATTTACTTAATGTAATAACCAATAAACATAAAAGATTAAATAAAGTAAAGTAAAAACCCAGTGACCAGCGACTCATCTAATTGTTTATTTATTTTTGGTCGTGAACCTCTCACAAACAAAAACAAAAAACCAGAGAGAGAGAGAGAGAGAGAGAGAGAGAGAGAGGAGAGAGGAAAAAAATTATATTCTCACGAATCATGATGAATCACGTATTAATCACCAGAGTTTGTTCTTCGGGTACTCGCGCACTCAGCCGACAAGACTTAACGTCACGCTACGCAAAGTGATTCGCATTTTCCTCAAAGATTTTAAAGAAAAAAACAAGTAAAAAATGCGCCGAAGTGTCTTCGGCTCAATCGAGTTTTCTGTACAGCCGCTACAGCGTATAATCATGAGCAGCGGCCCATGAAACTTTAACCACGACTCGGTGGTGGCCTATCCTATATCGTTGCCAGAAGCATGATTATGGCTAACTTTAACCTCAAATAAAATAAAAACTACTGAGGGTAGAGGGCTGCAATTTGGTGTGTTTGATGATTGGAGGGTGGATGATCAACATACCAATTTGCAGCCCTCTAGGCTCAGTAGTTTTTAAGATGTGAGGGCGGACAGAGAAAGTGCGGACAGAGAAAGTGCGGACGGACAGACAAAGCCGGCACAATAGTTTTCTTTTACAGAAAACTAAAAAAACACATTGCTAAGAGATTGGTGGCAATAATCCTAAAGAAACTGAGATTACAGGAGATTACAGGGATGACTATGAAAAGGATGATTTAGGATTTCAACATCCCCCTTTTTTCAGCATAACATAAATCTCCCTCGAGATTCAGATATAAAGTCCCCCCAAAAAAATCCTTTTCTAAGAAATCCGCGATGATTTAGGGTTTACGTTAAGTGATTCGTTTTCTCCTAAAACATTTTAGATAATTGAAAGAAGAGACAAAAAAATATTACCAGGAGCTTGGTGACGATAACAACAAAGAAGATTGAGATTACAGGAGATTACAGGGCAGACTATGAATAGGATGATTTAGGATTTAAATCCCTCTTTTATCGAAACATAAATCTCCATATAGACTTAGCTACAAAGCAAAAAATAAAAAAATCCTTTCTAAGAATGGGTGACAGTCGCAAATGAGATGGGATTACAGGAGATTACAGGGCAGACTATGAATAGGATGATTTAGGATTTAAATCCCTTTTTTTATAGAAACGTAAATCTCCATCTAGACTGATCTTCAGAGCAAAGAAATAAAAGAATCCTTTCTAAGAAATCCATGATGATTTACGATTTAAATCCCTCTTTTAGCCTCACATTAATCTCCATCTGGACTCAGCTACAGAGGAAAAAAATCCAAGGAATCCGTGATGATTTATGATTTAAATCCCTCTTGTTAGCAAAACATAAATCTCCATCTAGGCTCGGGTAAAGAGAAAAAAAAGAGAAAAAATCCTTTCTAAGAGATCCATGATGATTTAGGATTTAAAATACTATTTTATCAGAAAAGAAATCTCTATCTAGGCTTATCTACAGAGAGAGAGAGAGAGAGAGAGAGAGAGAGAGAGAGAGAGAGAGAGAGAGAGATCCTTTCTAAGAAATCCGTGATGATTTAGGATTTAAATCGCTCTTCATAAGCAAAACATAAATCTACATGTAGTCTCAGCTACAAAAAAAAAAAAAAAAATCCTTTCTAGTAAATCCGTGATGATTTAGGATTTAAATCCTCTTCATAAGCAAAACATAAATCTACATGTAGTCTCAGCTACAAAGCAAAAAAAAAGGAAAACCCTTTCTAATAAATCTGTGATGATTTAGGATTTAAATCCCTCTTCATAAGCAAAACATAAATCCACATGTAGTCTCAGCTATAAAAAAGGAAAATCCTTTCTAATAAATCCGTGATGATTTACGATTTAAATCCCTCTTCATAAGCAAAACATAAATCCACATGTAGTCTCAGCTACAGAACCAAAAAAAGAAAAAGGAAAATCCTTTCTAAGAAATCCGTGAGTCACATGAACGAACGGATGCATCTCCTCTGAACGGAGTATCCTATAATCTTGTCAAGGGTCCTGGCGACGAGCGAAGTCCTACTATAACTCACTCTCTTTAACCGCCCCCGTTCCCCCCAGGGGAAACCCAGGGACACCCATGACCCCTGAGGATGACTGCGGTGACTCCTAGTCAGGCAATAAACAAACTACTGTGTCTTCTTCTTCTTCTTCTCTCTTTCTCGGTTCGTCATAGGTCGTCGGTTGAGTTACTGCGCATGCGCTTGATCAACTCTACGAGGTCGTTAATGGAGGAAATTGACAGAATAGCTATTTTTTTTGGCAGTGAAGGTCAGTTTGTTACCCTGCTAGGTTTGGAAGGTCATGTGGCCTACTTGCTTGTAAGTGGATGTAGTTTATGTATATATATATATATATATATATATATATATATATATATATATATATATATATATATATATATATATATATACATATACATATATATGTATATTTACATATAGGTATATATAAATGTATATATATTTATATATATATATATATATATATATATATATATATATATATATATATATATATATATATATATATATATATATATATACATATATAAATTATTAGCGTGCGTCATATATTTTACTTTATATTAATAATAAACACTGGCTCATGTACAAGTTATTGCAATGGATTAATTCCAGCTAAAGTTAAACTGGGAATTGCAACATGAAACATTAATCTGTCTTTCCTGATGACGTAGACTCAAGTCTTCATATGTTTTCTATTTTTGCTAAACAAATCAGAAAGACAGGAGGAGGAGGAGGAGGAGGAGGAGGAGGAGGAGGAGGAGGAGGAGGAGGAGGAGGAGGAGGAGGAGGAGGAGGAAGGAAGAGAAAGGAATTATATATAATTTTAGAAAACAATAAAAATCAAATTCTGTGACACCCGACTGGGGAACTTGCCTCAGCGACAGAGTTTGGCGCCTAAACTCATCGGCAAAGGAGCAACGGCAGTATTTAGTCAACCTGTTCTCGAAAATAAGGCCAGTATTAATATCTGCATTCGTGGCAAAACAGAAATAATCACCCTTCAGCGAAAACGAAGTCAGGGAAGTTAGTACAATGACGGCAGGAGTTTGGTTAGGCCTAGCAACAGAAGTGTAAGCGAAGCCATTACGAAGCCTCGCTTAGGACAAATGCTATTGTAAGGAAGCCTCGCTTAGAACAAAACGCTGTCGTTAGCGAATGAACAAACGCTATACGTCCTCTAAACATAATAAAAATACCACTGGATTCATTCAGCTAAGCACTGACCAAATCTCTGCCTACAGAAATAAGTCGGGACACCAACACACTTTTAATCGTTAATACTTTGGCAATAGCCGTGGCGTGTTCTCTGAAGCGCATTCTATTCACCTGCAAGGGTATTCTATTTATCGCCTCGCGTGCGAGCCATTCTTAACTTTCCCGCGTAGGAGTGAGTATATAAAAAGAAAGAAAGAAAGATACCAAGTATGTAGCAGGCAAATCCACTGATCCATAACTCTAAAACGGCCTCGGGTGTAAAGTAGAATTCTCGCGCCCGGTGATCTCACAATAGAACGGGCTCCTTGACTCATCTGTAAACAACGCTGATTCTGGGCCCTTAAATGTTATTGCATCGTCCTGTATTCGTTCTTTCACAGTGCCGCACCCTCAGTAGGTTTTGGGAGACAGTGCCAGATCTCTTTGACAGGTCCTGTGTGACAGAGATGAAACATTAGTACTATAGTACCTCTCAGTGTGACAAAAGAGATATTATAGTACTAGTAACGTCGCGAGATCCGTCTACGGCTTGGTATTTCAAGGCTCATCGTAGGCGGCACTGAAGGTTGTTTTCTACGTTTCCTCTACCTCCCATCTGCACTGCTTTCTACCCTTTTTTACCTGTCATCTGTTCTCACTGGGCCCCCCTCATCATCTAGCTATCAAGATCTTCTATTTCTGACTTTCGCCGTCAGGGGACTCTGTGACGTCATTCAACTGCAGTATAATCCTTCATCATTGGTTGCTTCCTTCTTGAAGCTGACTTTTCCTCCCCACCCCCTTTCGTCTCCCACTGCATTATGCATTCATTCACGGTCTAATTTGTTTTAAGTGACCTGGCGTCGCAGCGATTGCGGTCATCGGGGCGGGATTATTCACGGAAATCGCGCTGGTATGTTAGACTCATATTTCAAGAGGGTGTGAGTCAACGTTATATTTGTTTGTGGTTTCGTAACTCTGCCTCTATCTATCGGTCTATCTGTCTACTTTTATTTAACGTTTCTTTCTACTTGAGAGATTTCGAGGGGTGGGGTTGCAGGCCTCATAGGGGTTTTATTGATATTAGCCAAGGCTTGTGTCCAGTCAGGGATGGGTGGGCTGGGGCAAGGGGGTGGGGTGTGTGTGGATAAGGAATCGGGATGGTGCCACAGATCTGTCAAATGCGGGCCCAGTGGTCTACCACTGAGCTATGGCACTCACCATATACACACACTCTCTCTCTCTCTCTCTCTCTAATGTATATATATATATATATATATATATATATATATATATATATATATATATATATATATATATATATATATATATATATATATATATATATATATATATATACATATATATATACGTAATATATATATATATATATATATGTATATATACATACATATATATATATATATATATATATATATATATATATATATATATATATATATATATATATATATATATATATATATATAATGTGTGTGTGAGTGTGTGTGTCTACTTAAAATGGCTCGAATATTAAAATGTACTTCATCCTACAATCTCATTACATACCAGACAGCCGCCATGATAACAAAATAGCTGAAAGCCCAGCTTACAAATGATAATAACCCATTCTATTCAATCTGTACCACAAGATAAACAGCCGAGAGATTTTAATTACGTCCAAATAGAAATGTAGGAGCAGTAGAAGGCGGGCTGAATATTCATACCAAATTTGGTGGGGGCCACTATTCATCTCCCGGAGAGATTTAGATGACTCAGCATCCTTGGGAGCAGTACGGACGAACACACACACACACACACAGGGATCGTTAGATTGTTAAATTGTTAGGCCACAATGAGACTTACTGGTTTTGATTGTAATTTTAAAAATAACTCTAGTTAAGGGGCGGTCTTTCTAGCTTGCAAAATGGTCATTGGTTGTAGGTTTGGTCAGTAGAACGCGACTGAGCCGAGCAGAAGACGCCCATCTTACGATTCCCGAAGGAATGCGACCGGAATCTCGTATCTTCGATTTGACTTCCGGCTACCCAGAGCAAGGAACGAGTTTGACCCACTTTACCTGACAGCTTTACAAGAAAAAAAAAAAAGTCAATTATTTAATACTTCTCAGCATTTACTGCTTTTCCCATCTTTTAGAAATCTCTAAAAGGTACTTCGGAATTAAGGACAGCTCATGCTTTTGCAAAAACGGTCACTTATATCTATCAGGTAGGGGCGACAGTCATGCATACCTGCCAAGGTATGCAGGCGGATGTGCATAGTGTCGAGAGGGTGTGTCTGGAAGCGTGTCAGCGCGCATGCGCAGCGCATACCTCCCCAAAATTCAAAAGAGGACACCTCTGTGAACCTCCCCGTCAAAATCCGTCGACCTGGGGGCGTTTCAAATCGAGACTCGATCAAGCAAGCAAGCACTTCGGAACATAACTGCGCAATGAAATCATGGTTTTCCAGCGCGTTTTCGCTCCGCGATGGAGCCTGGATTTCCAGGAGGCTACATTCTTGGAATGTTTTCCCACAGCCGCCTTGTGCTGGACCTCGGTCTAAAGAATGGCTTTGACCGCTGTAGTACTGGTAGTATATTCATTACCTCTCTCGCTCGCCTTGTCTTTAAGCATTTGTGCTGTGAGTAAATTTTGTTTTATTTTTCTTTATTTTTTGCTTTTAGTAATTTAGTGTTTCTTCTTCTTCTTCTTCTTCTTCTTCTTCTTCTTCTTTAAAGTTGCTGGACATCAGTATCAAACCTCTGCCCTATCAAATTGTTCTTATTTTGTTTTTTCTTTTGACTTCTCACAAACCTGCGCTTCTTCTTCTTCTTCTTCTTCTTCTTCTTCTTCTTCTTCTAAGTCACTGGAGACTTCAATCACAGTTGTCCAAAATCATATCTGTGACTTATCAAACTGTTCCTTCTCTTTTTATTTTTGCTTTTCACAAACTTGAGTTTCTTCTTCTTCTTCTTCTTCTTCTTCTTCTTCTTCTTCTTCTTCTTCTTCTTCTTCTTCTTCTTCTTCTTCTTCCATGTCTTTACTACACTAAAACAATTCTCCCTGTTTTTCATTTTTTTCTTACATTTTTATCTATTTATTTTATTTTTTATTTTCTAATAACTGAAATCTCTTTTTTCTGCGTTTCCTGTTAACTTCTATAACCTCTTTCAAATGAACAACAATTTTTGGATGCTTGAATTTTAAGTCAGTGGCCCCTGTGGTGGGCTTGTTCTATATGAATAGGGCTCTTCTTCTTCTGAATAATAATAATAATAATAATAATAATAATAATAATAATAATAATAATAATAATAATAATAATAATAATAATAATATTGTTTTAGTAGGAAATAAAACCACTCATATGTAGATTTTCAAAGGTTAGAATTATAAAAAGAAAGATTCCTGGAGCTTTCATAGACAACTAAAAACAATTTTTCTCTTAATGAAACAAATTTTGTTTATTAAGATTAGAAGGAAAGGATTAGTGAAATAAAAAGAATATTAAAAATAATTATTAAAGAATTTTCGGTTCACAATAACATTACCTCAGTGTGATTTGGTCATGAGGACTCAACAAGGTAAGGGAGAGAGAGAGAGAGAGAGAGAGAGAGAGAGAGAGAGAGAGAGAGAGAGAGAGAGAGAGAGAGAGAGGGAGAGGGGTAGGGGGAGAGAGAGAGAGAGGAGAGGGGGAGAGGGGGTAGGGGGGAGAGAGAGAGAGAGAGAGAGAGAGAGAGAGAGAGAGAGAGAGAGAGAGAGAGAGAGAGAGAGAGAGGGGTGAGGAGGGGGGTTAGGGGAGAATGTGATGGGTGGAAGGTGTTTATCTGTTCTTTGGTTCAAGAATGTGAGAAAGACGCACTCAAGAATGTGTTGGATCCGTAATGAGTCAGCAGCAGTTTCGGAATGGAAGAATGTTGATATTGGACCGTGAATGTTTGAAACACTGGGAGGTAAATCCTAGGTTCTCTTTTTGGTAAAGAGGCCATTTTGTTAAACAGGGACATTATGTGTCTATATTCCTTTGTGGTTACACAAACGGTGTATCTACCCCATGTATATATATATATATATATATATATATATATATATATATATATATATATATATATATATATATATATTTCTGACTCACATCCAGATCGAACCCAAGTCTTTCAAATGAAAGCCCAGTCCGCTGACGACCAGGCCACACAAGTGACAAAAGAAGTTGGAACCGGAGTACCACTATACTTAAGGCATTACCTGGGCAGGCTAACTGCTTGCATACCAGCGTGTTTTCTCCAACTTCCCGACTCAGCAATGACCCAATTGACAGTATTTCATTCGAATTATCCCTTCTGAGTGAATATGATAGAAATAATCAACGCACAATCACGTGTGGAAACAGAATTAAATCTCTGACCCACCTCAGGATCGAACCCAGGTCTTTCATTTGAAAGACTTGGGTTCGATCCTGATGTGAGTCAGAAATTTATCTCTGTTCCACACGTGATTGTGTGTTGATTATTTCTATAAATATTTATATATATTTATATATACGTGTTTGTGTGTGTATTTGTATATATATAATATTATATATATATATATATACATATGTACAGTGTATATGTAAATTATACATGTATACATACATACATACATACATACATACATACATACATACATACACACATACATACATACATACATACCAAACAATGAATTAGTTATATCTTAACATACATCCTCCTCAAACCTTTACTGATAAAAATACTCTCATCATAAAAAGTACTCACACGTATGCAAACACTGAACATACACAAACAAACACACATACACAAACATACACCCACAAACCGTTAATATACAGGCTCTTGTGTACATGAACATACACACACACATACACATACATACGCCTACAAACCGTTAATATAAAGGCTCTTGTGTGCGTGAACATACACATACACACACATACATACACCCACAAACCGTTAATATAAAGGCTCTTGTGTGCGCGAGCGCAGGCTCTCGCGTGCGCGTGCGCACATTCTCCGGTTATCTAAGCCCAGCCCAAAATCCGGGATGTAAAGGGAATTAAAAAAAAAAAATTACAAGATTTGTAGTTCAAAAGTCACTAGAGAGAAATCCTTAGGAAAATTTAATAGGTCACAGATTCGATTAGAACGACTTTATTATTATTATTATTATTATTATTATTATTATTATTATTATTATTATTATTAAAAAATACTCATAATGGCATGAGTTTTGAAATGAAAAAAACAAATCCGCAGTTATGTATGGGTGCAATTATATATTTAAAATAGATCTATTTTTAGATATGTTTTACTCTTATATAACTGTGGATCTGTTTCTCAATTATTATTATTATTATTATTATTATTATTATTATTATTATTATTATTATTATTATTATCCAAATATGAAGCAGAGTGTCCAAGATATCTAAAAGAGCATATAGCAATTTTTTTTATCATTTCAGGGGACTGACGTTTGCTGATGGGACATTTTTGTGGAGAATAAAAATTATTAGTGAGGCTGACGTCCAGGAAGTCTTCTGCATTTATCTTACTGAAGTAACTGGGTATTGGTGACGATCCATTTTTTGCTTGAGAGTTATTCAGTCGTTGCGTCTAATCACATGCGCGCGCGCGGGCACGGCGCACATAAATACATACACACACGAGTATATATATGCATCTACATTTATATATATATATATATATATATATATATATATATATATATATATATATATATATATATATATATATATATATATATAGAGAGAGAGAGAGAGAGAGAGAGAGAGAGAGAGAGAGATAGAAGCACTAAACACTAAACATGTTTGTGGATATGTTTGCTAATGTATGTGTTTTTGTGTGTGTGTGTGTGTGTGTGAGAGAGAGAGAGAGAGAGAGAGAGAGAGAGAGAGAGAGAGAGAGAGAATCTGTTTTCAAGGCAAACAACAGTTTGCAATTCGGGCTTTGTAAGTGATTTTTTCCGTATTGTTTGCTCATAACTATTCTAGATAATAATAATAATAATAATAATAATAATAATAATAATAATAATAATAATAATAATAATAATAATAATGATTAAATATATAAGATTTCCTGTAAAGTAGTTTACATAATTACAAAAACACTCATTTTATCTGAAATAAGTAAAATTTTGATCTATGTCCCTGTAGAATTTCACTTTTAAAAATTGAAGTGAGAAAGCTTAAATTTTATTGTTAACAAAAGAATAAATTACATTTAAATTTTTGAAATTCAAATGAACGCATAATAATTTTTTATCATAAAATTAATTTTATTTTGATCTACAACAATTTTTATTCCAAAAACATATAATCAAATTCGGTCATGAAAACCATTTATTTTTTATCTACAGTAAATTTTATTCCAATAAATTTTATTCCAATGAATTTTATTCCAATAAATTTTACATTCCAATGAATTTTATTCCAATGAATTTTATATTCCAATGAATTTTATTACAATGAATTTTATTCCAATGAATTTTATTCCAATGGACGCATAATCCTTTTAGATCATAAAAACAATTTTTTACTTATTATGTAACAAAGCTACTGACGTTATGTCACAGCTCTTGCGGAATTCCTTAGGGAAATGAGTTGCTAAATATTTCAACCGAAATATGCCCAGCACGAATAAGGTAACAAGGGCACAGGGTCACGTGATATGGAGGGTACGTGTCCTTTTCCTAGTTAGGTTTCAGAGTGCAAATGAAAAAATAATTTCTTTTTAATTTGATAAATGAAATATTTTAGCAAGATTGCCAGTTGAGGGGATAAATCAGAGAGAGAGAGAGAGAGAGAGAGAGAGAGAGAGAGAGAGAGAGAGAGAGAGAGAGAGAGAGATTAACAGCTGGAAAATTGCAAGTACTGATGTTTATGTTAAAAAGAATTCACAGCTGAGAGAGAGAGAGAGAGAGAGAGAGAGAGAGAGAGAGAGAGAGAGAGAGAGAGAGAGAGAGAGAGAGAGAGAGAGAAATTAACAGCAGGAACATTGCAAGTACTGATGTTTATGTTAAAAGAATTCACAGAGAGAGAGAGAGAGAGAGAGAGAGAGAGAGAGAGAGAGAGAGAGAGAGAGAGGAACATCTCTCCCCAGTGTTGCCAACAACGAGATACAAATTCCATACCCCGTTGACTAATCCCCCCACCTAACCTCATTAAGTAACCAAACAATTGACTGACCAGCTGATGGCAACAACTATCTTAAGTTATCTTCATTATCAAAATCTAAGCAAATCAAGACACTAAGTAAATGAGTCTACCGAGAGGCTTAGAGAGGCTTTCAAACCACCTCCCATATAACAAAGAGAGGCTATAAATGCCTTTCAGATCGTTGACAGGAAATGACAACATTCCGAAAATTCCGGGCCCAATCTTGAAAAGCGGCGCCAATATCTCTCTCTCTCTCTCTCTCTCTCTCTCTGTCTCTCTCTCTCACACACACACACATGCACATACACAAGACCACCTTAGACCTATTACAAGTGAATGATTTTCTGGGTTAAATGAATGTTTTGAATGCTCTCTCTCTCTCTCTCTCTCTCTCTCTCTCTCTCTCTCTCTCTCCAGCGACCTCTCAGCCGTTAAGGAATACACCTGAAGATCTACTCCACTCCGCAGGACGCTCTGCTGCAATAAAATAATAGGTCAAGGTTGATTTTTGGTGTGAATAGGTGAAACGATCCATTTGGAATGCAAGCCTTCTGACACCCCCGCGGCGCCTCTCTCTCTCTCTCTCTCTCTCTCCCTTGCTACTCTATCTCTATCTCCAGTTTCTCACACCCTCCTCCTCCTCCTCCTCCTCCTCCTCCTCCTCCCCTCCTCCTCCTCCTCTTACTCCTAGGATCCTCCGAAGTGTTGTGAAATCCCGCCGAAGTTATCTGAAAAGGCGTGAGTACAATAAAGTACACGAGTTGTCATGGGAGCCTCTGCCCATAATATGAAGTTCCTGGTCAGCATCGCGGCGCCAGAGAGATTTAGCGGATCAGTCACTCTTCCCTCAGAGGATTTGTGATGAATAATGCCTTAATTAGTGATTGAGGTTATCGGTAATCATTAAAATGCCATAAAACAGAGGTAGAATGTTGTCTAAACCGTCTTCTCTTCACGAACAATTGGAAACTGATTCACTTCTAAGTGCCGACAAGTTTCTTCAGGGTAATCGAGTGTTAAAAAGGCAAAAAATGCGCCCAAGAAACGAGTTTTTTTTCTCTACAGCGTATAATCAAGGCCACCGGAAATAGATCTATCTTTCGGTGGTCTCGGTATGATGCTGTATGAGCCGCGGCCCGTGAAACTTTAACCACTGCCCGGTGGTGGCATGGCTAACTTTAACCGTGAAGAAAATAAAAAGTACTGAGGCTAGAGGGCTGCAATTTGGTATGTTGGATGATTGGAGGGTGGATGATCAGCATACCAATTTGCAGCCCTCTAGCCTCTGTAGGTTTTAAGATCTGAGGGCGGACAGAAAAAGCGCGAACTGAATAAGTGCGGACAGAAAAAGTGCCGACAGAAAAAGTGCGAACAGAAAAAAGTGCAGACAGAAAAAGTGCGGACAGAAAAAGTGCGGACAGACAGACAAAGCCGGCACAATAGTTTTCTTTTCAGAAAACTGAAAAGGATCGAATTCCTTTTAATACCGAGTCCCACAGGGGGTTTTGCTGCGTAATATCATCTCATTCATTCTGCTTTCTTTGCTGCAATTATATCTTCACGAAATTTATAACCAAGGGAGGTTGAAAACTCTTATTTTCTTGCGTGAGCTGAGCTGAGGCGGAGTTATAACCTTTGTAACGGCACTCATATTCCTGATATAATTTAAGAGTTACTTATAGGCGTTATATTAATAATGGTCAACGAAATATTTGGACTTGTCAGGCGGATCCTTATTCAAAAATGAATTGAAACTAAAGCATGGTAAATTTAGATAAAGTCAAAGAAGTTGGACAGCCAAAAGAGAAGAGACAAAAGTGCATCTTCAAAAAATTATAGTTACCATCCTCAGAATGGCGCCCCAATTTTCGCAACTTTTCTCTTGTCTAAATGAAAGTTTCATGGCATACTTCTTGTAGAGGGACCGTTGTTATAAGGCTAACCTCTCTCTCTCTCTCTCTCTCTCTCTCTCTCTCTCTCTCTCTCTCTCTCTCTCTCTCTCTTATATAAATTCAGAAGTAACATATAGCTTTGACAGCCATTGAGAGCCTCTGAAGTTGACTCCTAATCTAAACAGTCACAGGGAAACTAAATACCCGTAGGCGGCTAGCCCAGTCAATTCACCTCACGTGGTGCACTGTAGGCATTACCTAAGGGTCTTTGCAGCGTCCCTTCGGCCCCTAGCTGCAACCTCTTTCATTCCTTTTACTGTACCTCTGTTCATATTTTCTTTCTTCCATCTGACTTTCCACCCTCTCTTACAATTGATTCATAGAGCAACTGCTTTGAGGTTTTCCTCCTGTTACACCTGTCAAACCTTCTTACTGTCGATTTCCCTCCCAGCGCTGAATGACCTCATAGGTCCCAGTGCTGTTTTCCTAAGATTTCTTAATGATGGTCCCGTCGAAATTACAAATCATAGAAGGTCAATTTTTTGCTGGCGTCAGTGTAACCTTGACCTTTGAAGGTGACCTTTGGCACATCTCTTGCATTCATGCATAAATGTAGGTAAGTATATGTATGAGATTATAGCTCATATGTGAGTGAAAATAGAAGCTTACCATGAATACCCATTACGAGATGGACTTTTCTTAAAATGTATGGGTTAAATATGGGTATTTTGGGCCTCGTTGGCGCCCATTGTCCCTCATTACAGACTCATTATTTCTCTACTGTTTTCAGGAATAATTCACAGGTGGTTAAACATTCAATAATCAGGCTAAATAACGTCCATTACAGAAAATAACCGCATTACAATAACACCTCTACCGCCTAGCATTGACAATACAGTACTGAACTTTTGTATACGTAAGATAAACTGATATGCGTTTGTAATGGGTTATTAGAAAGAAGAGGGACATTACAAAATAATTAAGCTTAATTACGGCTTCCAGACTGCACGACGGCTGTAATGCCCTTCCCTCCATTAATTACAGTTTACCAGAAACCCCGTATCTGTGAGTGTAAATGAGAGAGTGTAATTACATATATTTTCCTGATTTTCATGACTTGTTAGTAACCTCTCATTCTTAGAGGGGGAAATTTTATCAGCCATTTTGCACGTGGTTATGGTTAATACTTCTTATTTCTGTGTCATTTTTAATTTTCTGCAAAAGAAAACTGTTGTGCCGGCTTTGTCTGTCCGTCCGCTCTTTATTCTGTCCGCACTTTTTCTGTCCGCCCTCAGATCTTAAATACTACTGAGGCTAGAGGGCTGCAAATTGGTATGTTGACCATCCACCCTCCAATCATCAAGCATATCAAATTGCAGCGCTTTAGCCTCAGTTGTTTTTATTTTATTTAAGGTTCAAGTTAGATATAATGTGCTTCTGGCAACGATATAGGACAGGCCACCGGGCCGTTGTTAAAATTTCATCGGTCGCGGCTCATACAGTTTTATACCGAGACCACTGAAAGATAGATCTTTTCGGTGGCCTTGATTACACGCTGTAGCGGCTGTACAGAAAACTCGATTGCGCCGAAGAAACTTCGGCGCATTTTTTACTTTTTTTATATGTTTTTCGGGTCTGCGCTAGGTAGGGTCCTTTGGTTGTCGGTCCAAAAGTTAAAAATGCAGAGTAGGCCTACCAAGAATCGTATGATCGAGTGTACTGAATCTCTCACCTCTTTGAAGAGCTAAGTGATGCTCAAATTATTCATTAGATCTTTATTCTCTTACTAAATTACCTGTGGCGTTACAGATGCATTACTTATATTAATTTAATGCCTGCGTGAAGCTTAGACATCAGTCTACAGAAAACTGCAGAGAGGACCTGTTAAATATGTCTTGAGCTAGGCTATAGACCTATAACTTTTCGCTCTCCTCAACTTCGCAATCTTCGTTAGCTTTTGGTTCCATTAATTCAGAACCTTCGTATTTCAGAATTCACCTGTACCTCTTTTCGTGGAACGGCAGAAACGGTCTGAAGTGGAACAAAGTAAATAGTGTATTATGCCCTACTGCCCAGCGGGCACGAGAGCCCCCCAGCGCTCACTCTCCTTCAGGATTCTCAAGGCTCCAGTTCCTCCCAGTCTCTGTCGTTGCGCAGCCTCTCTTTAATGATAACAGCCGACAAACAGGTCCACAGGTTAAATATCAGGTCGCATTTGCCAGCTCTGTTGCAGGAATCCTCTGACAGCCCTTCTTTGTCCAGCACTCGCAACGAGAAAGAGTCGACATTAATGCAATAATATTGACAACAAATAACAGGTTGTTGGGGCGAGCATATGGGTTCTCATGATGGCGATACAATTGGGGGAATGCCGCTAATTGGCAGGTAAAAGCCCCTTCCTTGCTGCCAAGATGGCGGCCAGGGGTTGCAATTATCTTTCGCTCTGAGGTTGACTCATGAGAGACGGAAAAGGCCCATGCAGCCCAGAGCTCTGTGCGCGCTGATGGGCGAAGGCAGAAAAAGGGAAATTTATCTGTGGCAGAAGTTGGTCGCTGGCTTCGCATCCAGTAAACTCGTGTGGTGAGGTCTTCTGGATCGTCGAGGGGTTTCTTTACATCATCACCATCAATTTCATCATCATTATCATCGTCAGTATCGCCACAATCATCTTGGGGACCCTGCTGCATCCAGAGGATGATGCCGCCGCGTCTTTCATGCAACCCAACCAGGTTCAGTGATATGAATCAGGAATCCTATGGGCCATCATGAAGAAGAAGAAGAGGGAGGAGAAGAAGAGGAGGGAGAGGAAGACGCGGCTCACCTGCTGGCTAAAAGGTTGATATTTCCCTTTGCCTGCCCTTCCACGAAAACCCCCTCAAACACCAAAGTGTCTGCATTTGAATGGGATGGCAAGAGTTTTCCCGAATCCGTCGGAGATGCGCACCTTGAGGGACCCCAGTCCTTACGTATTGCGTCCGGCGATGAAATAACGAATTATACCTGCGTGCTGTCTTTGGATGCTTGGCAAACGTTACCTGAGGTAACTTTTGGACAGAACGAAGTAACTGTCAGCTAGAAAGTCGTTTTGGCACAGGATATAAGCTGTGTTTTGATGATGAGACTAACGTTACCTGAGGTGACCCTTGCTCAAAGCGAAGCTACTGTCAGCTACATAGCCGTTTTGGTAGCAGACATAACCAGTCTTTTGATGAGACTAACGTTACCTGAAGTAACCCTCGAGCAAAACAGAACGACTGTCAGCTAGATAGTCGCTTTGGTAGAAGATATAACCTGTCTTTTGATCAGGCTAACGTCACCTAAGGCAACCCCTGAGCAAAACGAAGTCACTATCAACCAGATAGCCGTTTCGGCAGTGAGGATCCAATCGTCATCCGCTGGTGCCTTCCGTAATTCTGTGTACACCGGGGTGTATCGTAACCAGCAGGTATACGAGAGGTGTACTACCTGTCAGGGACCTTAGAGTAGCCTTTAACCTGAAAAACATCAAAGTGGGTCCACAGATCAGCCACTTAATTGCTGGTTGCAGTAACCATCTCTCACGCGTAAAATCGATCCACTGTTGAAATCCTTTGAATATGATCACTGGGACATTAGTTACAGTAAGTGTATAAAAGCATATGCATTGAAAAATTGATGTTTATACATCAATCCACACGTTGAATTGTATACTGCATTAAATTTGGTTTGCAGTAAATTAGTTTTATTGTATTTCCATTGAGTTCATTTAACTCTACGGTCCATTCCACTAAATATTTCATATAAAGTAGTTTTAGTAGTTTATTCTCATCGTTGCAAATATATATATATATATATATATATATATATATATATATATATATATATATATATATATTTCTAAACAACTAATCAACACGAGAGCACGTGTTTCATAGAACTAAATTTCTGACTCAAATCGGGATCGAACCCCAGCAGTCTCTCAAATGAAGGGCTAGGGTGCTACCAACAGACTCGCACAAGTCATAAAGAAGGTGGAACTCAAGTACCTCTGTACTGTTATATACCGGTATATATATATATATATATATATATATATATATATATATATATATATATATATATATATATATATATATATATATATATATATATACAGTATATACATACAGTACATACATACATGCATACATACTTATAGTATATATACACCATAACTTCAAGGTAAAAATATATACATACAATATCAAACTAAGTCAAAGTTTCTTGATAATATTTGGCAAACATTTCAGATCCCGAGAGCCTGAAGTGTCTTTCAAATGCAAATGAAGCATTTGAATGCAAAACAAAGACTGAAAGAGAGAGAGAGAGAGACCGCGTTTTGCATATATGAAACTGGTCAGATATTTTTACGTAACTCCATTACGTCCCTTTTTTTGTGGTAGCCCTTTCTTTCTTGTTAAAATAATTGTATAATTCCTTGTTTACTATTTTCTTTGATAATTAGTCCTGATAATTGGAAGGACAATAGATTATTCAACACGTGATTGAGAGAATTCTACTTTGGTACTTTTTATACGCATGAGAAAAGGCTAATAAAAATAATTGTATAATTTCTAGTTTACTATTTTCCTTCATAATTAGTCCTGATAATTGAAAGGACAATAGATTATTCAACCCGTGATTGAGAGGACTCTACTCTGGTACCTTTTATCCGTATGAGAAAAGATTGATAAAAATAATTGTATAATTGCTAGTTAACGATTTTCCTTGATAATTAATCATAATAACTGAAAGGGCAATAGATTATTCAACTCGTAATTGAGAGGATTCTACTCTGGTACCTTTCATACGTACGAGAAAAGGTTGATAGTTACATAATTTGGTCAAGTGGTAAAGTCCTTGATAATTATTGCCCTAATCAAATGTCAATCTTGACTATTTTTTGTTTTAGGGTTGCCAGCTTAATACTGCGTGGTCCACCCCTTTCACACACACACATACACGCACACATACACACACACATACACACAAACACACGCACAAACACACACACCCAAAAATTCCGACCTCCATACCACATCAACTTTCACCTCATAACAATGCTCTGTTGTTGGCATTCAATCCTGGATCCCTCTGTTCTCACCTAGAAACTCTAGAGTCTATCTCATCTAGAGAGAATACTCTAGATGAGGTTTATTTAATACAGCCAGACCATAATTATTTTTCCACCCTAATTTCTAATTATTTTCATCTAGTTGTCGAAAGTCAAAATTGATATTCTCATTCACCTAACAATTCAGATAATAACGGTATAATAAGATTGATTGATTGATTGAATTACGGAACTAAAACTGGCGTCACAAGTATAATAAGTCTGTGATAAGGGAATATGGGCGCCAACGAGGCCCAAAATACTTGTATTGAGATCGTACATAATAGTCAATGTCATTCTCCTAATGGTCAGTTCTGATAAGCTTCTATTCTTCACTTACAAATGAGCTGTGATCTGATACATATACTGACACATATTTATGCATAAATGCAAAAAACGGGTCAAAGGTCACCTTCAAAGGTCAAGGTTTGTTGACGTCAGCTTTTAAAATTGATATTCTATGGTTTGAAATTCGGAAAATAGGCAGACTATTCGCAATTAGTTTCTGTAGAGACGTTGCCCAGATTGGGAGAAAACTGGGCCATTTCTGAATCTACCAGAGAGAGAGAGAGAGAGAGAGAGAGGAAAGCAGATTGTTACTTAAAACGTACAACCTATTTCCATTTTTCTGTCTGTGCGCTTGTGTGTACGTGTGTGTGTAAAAGAGAGAGAAAGAGAGAGAGAGAGAGAGAGAGAGAGAGAGAGAGAGAGAGAGAGAGAAAGGTGTGCCTCGGGAGAAAATGGTTGGCGAGCGATCACTGCTCTGACGAACTTGAGGAACTTCTTCTTCTCCCGACCTTTCTCGGTACAGGACCTCTGGTCAAAATGCCCCTGCCTTAGTTTCCAATGGGTTCCAATGGGTGGATGTTCGTGTTATCTCAACACATTCCGTAAGGAGCATTTAGGCTTAATTTGGTAGGAGAGTGTAAGGCTATTTATATTTAGGCTTGCAGTGTTGAAAATGTTGAAAAAGTATAAGGTTTATTGTCTCTCTCTCTCTCTCTCTCTCTCTCTCTCTCTCTCTCACACACACACAAAATAGAAAAATGTATATATATGCTTCTGAAGTTGCTGTATGTTGTAGATATCCATTCACTTCCCTCTCTCTCTCTCTCTCTCTCTCTCTCTCTCTCTCTCAGAAATATCTTCTACTTTGTTTTGCTATAAGTAGGTACACATTTGAGGGCATTGGTGACTTTTAATTCCACAAACATACGTACACATTTATCTCTCTCTCTCTCTCTCTCTCTCTCTCTCTCTCTCTCTCGATAAACAGCTACGCAGATATAGGATCACGATGCTCATAACAAATCTCTAACAACACGTGGGAAGGTAAATGAAAAATCGAAACAGTAACCAATGAAAGACTGTCATGCCCAATGGACGACGCCCCTTTCAAAAAACAGCAAAAATAGATAAAAACAAATAAAAAACTTACTAATATAAAAAAAAACTTGTTGATAGCAAAACAACATTATTGCATTGCTTAAGAACTGTAATCATCAATAACGAGGCCGAATTCCGTTCGTAATGAATGACGGAGGTAGGAGGAGCGCATGCGCGCTAAGATTTGAGGAGCCAGGCTAATAGCAGATATGGAAAGGGAAGGTGATGTGGGCGGGGAAACCCACCCCCAAACCTCCTTCCCAACGTCCCCAAGGTGGGCGGGGTGACGGATATCTGGCCTTCGTCCACGGAAGGACAGGGTAGGATATTTTTCAAGGGTTCCTTAAGGATCCTTAAGGATAAAACAAATCTGTGCTTTGTATCCTGGGGTGGGGGCACAGTTTGAAGTATATGGAGAAGGATCTATAAAATTACCCGTATCCTATAACTCCTATAGGATGGAAGGAGAGATTTAGGGATTCCTTCGAGGATATAAAGTCTATGAAGGATCCCTGAATGAAGGACCAGGGTGTTTAGGATGTAAAGGATATGGTGAAGGATGTATTCGGGTTACTTGAATACCATAGAAGGATTTCGGCAGCCCTTTGTTTTGATAGTATTGAAAATATTAAATTTATGAGGATTCATTATCTTTCACGTTTTTATAATGATATAATTTTTATAATGATGTAGGTTTTGTAATATATTTTTTATAATGAGATAGTTTATATAATGATATTGTTTTTATATTGAAATAGTTTTATGATGATATAATTTTCAAAATGGTATAGTTTTTATAATAATATAGTTTTCTATTGATATATTTATAACAATATAATTTTTGTAATAATATAATTCCTATAATGATGCAAAATTTATAATGATGGCGTGAGAATTCAATAATGACGCTAAAAAATCTGTAAGAGAAATAACAGAGTATTTTACATAAATACTTAAAATAAAACAAATAGGTACAATAGTTAATGAATGCGATAAACCCCTTGAAAAATCTAAATTGAATATTTATATACTCTTTAGAACCAAACCTGTGCAACAGCCCATAGGGCGTGAGGTGAATCATAATGAGGAAAAATAATATACTCTAGTCATTCGGGTGCTCTTTGTGTTGGCTTGCGAAACATTCTTCACGGCTAGTCAAACCTTCCCGCGGTTTTGCTTTCATCTGTATTTATAGAAGTGTCGTTGATAATACTGAAAATCTACAGTATAAATTATCCTTTCATCTTTTTATAATGATTTTCTTACAGTTTGAAGTAATAGGTGTACTTTTATGCCCAGCTGATATAGGATAGAAACGGATTCAGCACTAGGCCTAGGATTTTTTTCTGAAACCCTCTAAGATTGGAGCGTCATATCTCTGTAACCAAAATATTAAGAGACTTCTGAAATCATCCAAAGAAGGACATTGCCTGTGCCTCATACTTCAAAGGGTATACTTCTAAGTGCAGCTGATTAAAAGAGAAAGGAAGAGTTCGGGACGATTAGGCCGTATTATTTTCGGCCGTGAACCTGTTAGGCCGTCGCAACTTTAGGCCATATGAAGTTTAGGCCGTAAGACATGGCGGAAGCTCCTTGGGACGCCGTGTTTAGTACTATATAGCCCCTAGGGGATCAAAGTATTATATACACCCATTTAAAGAAGGACATTGCCTGTGTGTCACATACTTCAAAGGATATACTTTTATGTGTAGCGTGTACAAGATAGAAACTACCATATCGCTAGGCCTAGAATTAGGCTATTTCAGAAGCACTCCTACCTATTGAACCGTCTAGATTGTAGCCAAATATTCCATGACTTCTGAAAGCATTTAAAGAAGGACATTACAGAATTTTCATATTAAAAAACAATGATATTCATGTGGAAATATGAATTTTACACTTGCCTCGTGAGAGGCTGGATTATTGGACGACGTCGGCCCTTCCCTCTCATTCTGTGAGGTAGAAAAGTGTAACAACACATTTTCTTTTTATCAGTTAGTTGTGTGCCAAAATTAAAAGCTACTCCTCATCGATGCCATAAATTAGAAGACAATATGAAATGGCACAATGCACTGAAACGGCGTAATGTACTGGCGTGATGAGAATTGAATAAGAATTACGCCATCTATTACGAAATGACGTAGTGATGGCTCTGACGTCCGGTGCACGAGTACGCACTGACTCATCATTACAATAGCGTTCTCGGGGGTTTTAAGGCCTATAGATTTTTTCCCTTTGTAAGAAGCTCTGAGGTTTGCAATTCTCTTGTTTTTGGAAGCTTTAACGTTTAAAGTTTTCTTGTTTTACGGCTCTTGAAAGCTCGAATTTCCCTGATCTGAAGAAACGTTGAGATTCTGTTTTCATCGTCACTAGACCTAAGCCGCTAAGCCGCCAACACCCGCAGCTTAATCAAGTATTTCGGTAAACATTCTAGGCCTAATGAGTGACTGTAAATAAACAAAAGCCCCCCGGATGGGACTGCTACAGAAACTACAGATTCTTCTACGTTATCAGAGGAAGCAGTTAATTGGTTTAAAGAGATTTCAAAGGGGACTGAGTCATCAGAAGATAGATAGTTTTGCTGTTCTGGGAAGTTTAGCTGGTAAAATTCGATTCTCTGAATGTCAGAGAGTTGTTGAACTTCAATTCGCTTTTCTTCAAGTTCCTATGTACGTATCTATGTTATACAAGTATTAATATCTCGCTGTATTGACTCAATTTTAAAAAATCGATTCACCTGAGCTTCAGAGGTATGACCTAGCCCAATCGTACGGAGCAAAAACCTAGACCAAGTCTTCAGTTACACAGACGAGAGAACATATTAATCAAAACAGCTTTAAAAGTTCTGAAAAAAGGAGGCACTGAGGTCATTTATTGGCACCGGTGGAAACACTGATCTAATAAGTCATTCAGACAAGAAAGTAATGTCTGTTTCACAGCAGAGAAAAGAATTACAGAGGAAGGCAGAAAATTCTACATTCAGGATGTGAATGTTTCCAAGAGCTGATTAAAAATGGTTGATTCTTGAATTCTCCATTTCCACATAAATGGTTGATTCTTGAATTCTCCATTTCCACATAAGTTTGTGAGAATGAATATTACAAATTAATGCTTTTATACAATAATGTACCCGTACAGAAATACTTATGATTAGAACTGTATATAAGAGGGGTATTGTACCTGATAAATATGGTGCTAACCCAAATAAAAATGTTAATAAGTCAAGATAAAGGAACTCTGAAGTTTAACAAACAAAACGCTCACAAACAATCACTTCAATCTGCTTAAACAAACAATAAACAAGACCTGTGAACAGACAATAGCAGCCGATGAGTAATGAATTATGAGCAATAAGTCGAACTGTCACGAATCCACAGCTTTCGTCGAGGCATGACTCAAGGGGAGACACTTGTCGATGTCTATGGGTCAAATGAATGATCTGTTCTTACTCAGAGAGAGAGAGAGAGAGAGAGAGAGAGAGAGAGAGAGAGAGAGAGAATGGAAACAAACTGATATATATATATATATATATATATATATATATATATATATATATATATATATATATATATATATATATATATATATATATATACATATACATATAATTTATGTGTGTGTATGTATATATATATATATATATATATATATATATATATAAGTTCTTGTATTAATTAAAGATAAATTGTTATAAACAGGAAACAGGAAGATTTCTGAAAATCTACCTAGCCATTATAACTACAAACATAACCTTTCAAAACAAAGTTTAAATTCACAAAATAAAAAAATATGAATGGAAATCCATAACAAGACCTTACAAGAATCCTACATCGATGACGCGATTAAATAACTTTCCAATTTATGAAATAATTAAAAACCATAACGCAACAGCTTCCTGAGGGGACTCGTGACGTCACGGCTGACCTCTAGCGGCGAACGGAAGAAGCTTTGTTCCCTTCCGGTAAATTTCTTGTGGTTAGGTCAAGTTTGGTTACGTAAGAAGGTTTTGCTCGTTTCGATATTTTGATTACGTGGTAAAAGACTCTGTAGGAAGAGAGAGAGAGAGAGAGAGAGAGAGAGAGAGAGAGAGAGAGAGAGAGAGAGAGAGAGAGATTTTTTGTAGGCTAAGGAGTTTCTGTATTTTGAGTTAATTTTAAATTTAAGACTTACTTTTGGTTGTGGGTGTGTGTGTATGTGTCTGAGAGAGAGAGAGAGAGAGAGAGAGAGAGAGAGAGAGAGAGAGAGAGAGAGAGAGATTATTTGTGGGTTAAGGAGTTTCTGTATTTTGAATTATTTTCAAATTAAAGACTTACTTTTGGTTGTGTATGAGAGAGAGAGAGAGAGAGAGAGAGAGAGAGAGAGAGAGAGATTACATCTAAAATTAATGGGAGATTGAATTTCTGTTTTCACAGAGCGAGAGAGTGATTAAAATAAAAGCTTGTGGAAAACTCAATTTTACTTTTTCATGGAGAGAGAGAGAGAGAGAGAGAGAGAGAGAGAGAGAGAGAGAGAGAGAGAGAGAGAGATATCCACTGGTAATCTCTAGGTCAAATCTGACATTCAACGAACAGGACCCTTCTAAATAACATCGGCGCCACTGATAATGATTCATCATCTTCAAAAGGATTCGGCATAACAATGCCCCTTATCCCGTGAATCTGGTGCCCCGCGTGATGACGTCATCGGAAGCGATTACCCCCTTCAGACGATGACCCGTGATTCAGCGAGGTCAAGAAACTGAGGCGTAATTCTCACGTGGTTCAGTTTCCGAGGGGATTGTGGGTAATCGCTGATTTTTCAAGTAGGAGGATTTAGGCGTAAGAAATACGCAAATCCTAAATTAAAATCACATAGATTTAAGGACAGAATAATCACCTGTTTTATGCGAATTCGTCTGACTACTTTTGCCTGAACTATTAATGGAATACAGCTGTATTAATGAAGACATTTCTCTGAAAAATTCATTTTGGGTGAAAACAGTTATATGGTCTGAACGTGGAGTGAGAATCTCATACCTCGAGTTTGTCATGAAAATTTAATATACTAAGACCACAGAGTCATTATAATTCAATTTTTAGATGCAATACAATACCCAGTATCAAAATACAGCGAACTGTAACTACTGTAGCCGGGTACAATTACGTGTTTACAAACAGTTAATGAACTTCGGGACTGCTCATAAAACTATCTCTCTCTCTCTCTCTCTCTCTCTCTCTCTCTCTCTCTCTCTCTCTCTCTTCTCTCTCTTTTCTATCTCTCTCTCTCTCTCTCTCTCTCTCTCTCTCTCTCTATGGACAACCAAAGTAAAATATTTAGATTCGACAGTATTTTAAAAAAATTTACATTCAAACTCTCTCTCTCTCTCTCTCTCTCTCTCTCTCTCTCTCTCCTATGAGCAACCATAGTGTAATATTTATATTGGACAATATTTTAAAGAATAAATTTTTTAACATGCAATACCTCTCTCTTTCTCTGTCTGTCTGTCTGTCTGTCTGTCTGTCTCTCTCTCTCTCTCTCTCTCTGTCTGTCTGTCTGTCTGTCTGTCTGTCTCTCTCTCTCTCTCTCTCTCTCTCTCTCTCTCTCTCTCTCTCTCTCTCCCCTATGAACAACCATAGTGTAATATTTAAAACCTACAATATTTTGAAGAAATTTTTAATTTGCAAAAAGCTCTCTCTCTCTCTCTCTCTCTCTCTCTCTCTCTCTCTCATGCGGACATCCGGTCATGTAACCATAACCGGAAGGAAACGAAATCAAACGTGGCGCAAGCGCAGAAGTTTCCACCACACTTCCCTCGGGGTCAGACCCTATACTTTTATTTTTTCTGTCTAGCCTCTGTTTAATGTCTCTTCTCCGGGTCTGGGCTGGAAAAGGGAGTTATTGTGTTCCCCTGACCAAAAAACTTCAGAGTTATTAATGAGGTGGATAAAAAGTAAACTTAAATAATTAAGAAATGCGCCGAAGTCTCTTCGGCGCAATCGAGTTTTCTGTACGGCCGCTACAGCGCACAATCGAGGCCACCGAAAATAGATCTATCTTTCGGTGGTCTCGGTATAATTTTGTATGAGTCGCGGCCCACGAAACTTTAGCCAATGGACGGTGGTGGCCTATCCTATATCGTTGTCAGATGCACGATTATGGCTGACTTAACCTTAAATAAAATAAAAACTACTAAGGCTAGAGGGCTGCAATTTGGTATGTTTGATGATTGGAGGGTGGATGATCAACATACCAATTTGCAGCCCCTCTAGCCTCAGTAGTTTTTAAGATCTGAGATGTGGTTCTTTGGACATAAAAAGTGTTGGACAGAATAAACTAAAAACTGAATATTCTGTCATTTTCAATATCACAGTTTTTATTATCTAGTGATCTGGAATGTGGTTCTTTGTACCATACCCTTAACCAACCTGGATATAACCAACTCAAACTGACTAACTATCAGGTACAACGTGTCCTTTTAAAAGAGAGAGAGAGAGAGAGAGAGAGAGAGAGAGAGAGAGAGAGAGAGAGAGAGAGAATGTATCTTGTATTCTGAATTTCCATAGAGACAGAGAATGCAAATCGTTTTCTGAAATGCTAAAGTAAAGAGAGAGAGAGAGAGAGAGAGAGAGAGAGAGAGAGAGAGAGAGAGAGAGAGAGAGAGAGAGAGAGTGAGAATATGGGGTTTTCATAATAACAAATTTCAGTTTTAAAATATTTTCGAATTCAAATAATTGACTTTGCTCATGAAGAGAGAGAGAGAGAGAGAGAGAGAGAGAGAGAGAGAGAGAGAGAGAACGAAATTCCGTGGGTGTCCTACAGCCACTCCTTCGGGATTCCTCCTCCTCCTCCTCCTTCCCTTCCCGCCCTTTGTTGACAACAGGACCACATGCAAATGAGCCATATGCCTTTCTCGTTCTGCTCTCACGACGCCTACCAGATGCTTGCGAGGGGAAATTGGGCTGGGCCGAGAGATGACGTCTTCTGGAATTCTACAGAGACAGAGATTACAGTTCTACAGAGACAGGGAATAGAGTCCTACAGGACGGAGAACGCAACTCGTATTTTTAAATTCTAAAGAGAGAATGTTTCTCGTATTCTGAAAATCTATAGAGAGAGAAAATACAACTGGTCTTCTGAAATGCTAGAGAGAGAGAGAGAGAGAGAGAGAGAGAGAGAGAGAGAGAGAGTGCTGCTCGTATTCTGAAATGCTAAGACAGAGAGAGAGAGAGAGAGAGAGAGAGAGAGAGAGAGAGAGAGAGAGAGAGAGCTGCTCGTATTCTGAAATGCTAAAGAGAGAGAGAGAGAGAGAGAGAGAGAGTGAGAGAGAGAGAGAGAAAGAGTGTAACTCGTATTCTGAAATGCTAAAGAGAGAGAGAGAAGTTAAATATACCTTAGTTTAGAGAGAGAGAGAGAGAGAGAGAGAGAGAGAGAGAGAGAGAGAGAGAGAGAGAGAATGTATCTCGTATTCTGAAGTTCTATGGAGACAGAGAACGCAACCTGTATTCTAAAATTCTAAAGAGAGAGAGAGACAAGAGTAGAGAGAGAGATTCTAGAGAAGAGAAGAGAGAATATACAAATTTCTGAAATTCTACAAAGAAAGAGCTATTATTCTGTAAGCTATTATTATTATTATTATTATTATTATTATATTATTATTATTATTATTGCTCAGAAATTCACAATGTTGTGAAAAACAGTTGCATAATAAAAATCCACAATTATTATATAAATAAGCTTCTTTTAAAAATGATACAGGTTATTTATTTAGCTGTTTATTATTTATTATTATTATTATTATTATTATTATTATTATTATTATTATTGGACAAGGTGAAAGGCGTGGATATGCACAAAATTACATAATAAGAATGAATGGACCCGAATGTATAATTTTGATAATAGGAAACATTAAGTCATACTGAACATTTGCAACAGATGAATATATAAACAGGTCAATAAATAAATAAGTGAATAAGTAAATAGGTAAATAAAGCGAAAACGAGAGGAAAATAATATAGCGGAGTATACCATTAACTATACGCAGTAATTATGAAAAGTAATTATCTACAATAACTTTCAATAAAGGTAAGTTATAATAAGCCACAAGTGCAAGATTCTAACCTGCCGTCTATAAATAATCATGAATGCATGTATCTCAGCACGGATGTATACATACGTATGCATACATGCTACGTACTCGCATATATGTGTTCATTTATATGTTGTTGTTAGTATTAGTCAACATAAGCTAAAATTTATAAAGTCAAGAATAATTGATTGTCATAAATAAACACAAACACAAATTATATACTATATAATATATACTATGTACTACATTCTATATACTATATACTATGCATGCGCGTATTAGAATGCACGCATGAATCTTCTGTATAAAAAAATCACCAATAAAACAAAGATCAAAAAAAAAAAAAAAAAAAAGTAACCAAAAGCAGATTCTCTTTCTGTTGCAGCAGCCGGAAGCTGTTGCAACGGCCAGACAGATGGTCTACTTGACCTTAAGCTGTTTCCTTCTTGTATATTTCTTCTTATTTTTCTTCTCTTCGCTTTTTTTTTCTTTAAGATCTCCATTGAGTGACCAGAAACCACCCAAGCTTCTCTCCTTTTATTGTTGGGCCGTAATAAGTGTATGAAGGAAATGCCATCAATAGTTTAATTAACGACTGGTATACCCCTACTGTACCCCTATACCCCTTCTGAGGGAGGAGGAGGAAGAGGAGCAAGGGAATCCTCCTCCATCCTTCCTCCTACCTCCCACCTCCCCATACCCCTAGAGAGATCCTCCTGTGCATGAGGAACTTCTGGTGAAAATTCACCGAACTTCTGTCGCATCCCCCAGGGGTTCTCCTGCATCTAGGGACAGGGGCATATGTTGATCCTGATAGCTATCTAAGGGTAGAAGCGGCCTGCTGCCTGATTTCAAGGTATTGTATTCCTGAACGATGCCAGGGTAGAAAGCCCAGTTTGAAATTAGGCGAGGGGCCTTCAGGCGGAGCCAGAGGTGCTTCTCTGAGGCCTTCGAAAGGAGCTGGAAAGTACCTCTGATTCTGGACAGAAAAATGAGCACTAATGCCATCTCTGTAAGGTCTTTAAAAACAACTGGAATGTACCTTTGATTCTGGACAGAAAAATGTGCACTAATGTCTTCACTCTAAGGCCTTTAGAGGAAACTGAAAAGTACCTCTGATTCTGGACTATATAAAAAAAAAAATGAGCACAGACGTCTTCACTCTGAGACCTTCAGAAGAAACTGAAAAGTACCTCTGATTCTGGACAGAAACATGTTAACAGTATCATCAGACAAGATCAGCTCCAGTCTTGCGTGAAAGCTCTGATAACATCATGACTAACTGTCAAAAACTGGCTGTTGACCTTCCCTGCGACAGAGAAGAAAAAATACAGAGGTCTTCTTGAAATTATTGTTAAAAATGCAATTCAACAGGAAATGTCGGTGTCCATCTGGGTAACACGTCCTCTGCCTCCACAAAAAACTGTGTATCTGAGTTGTTTCTGTGACCTTACAAAGATATCTGGTCAGTGCGGAAAATTAAGACGTTTAAACGTTTCAAATTACAGCCGAACGTGAAGGAAAGGGCACAGAAAAGGTATAAAAACGTACAAAAAACTAAATGAACAGCAAAGTCTCGTACTAAACGATGACAACGCGTTGAAATCTTCAGGAAAAGTTCGAAAATGATTTCCTG
>NC_089747.1:3112500-3117500 GCF_040412425.1 Macrobrachium rosenbergii | reverse complement strand
ATAGGCCACCACCGGACCGTGGCTGAGTTTCATGGGCCGCGGCTAAGAGTTTTATGGGCCGTGGCTGAAGCCACCAACGGGCAGAAAACTCGATTGCGCCGAAGTTTTTTCTGGGTTAGGATGCGACAATAGTTAAATGGCTATTATTATTATTATTATTATTATTATTTGATAGAACCGGTTTTCCGCTTTGGAATACGTCGTCATTGGTCTATTATTATTATTATTATTATTATTATTATTATTATTATTATTATTATTATTAGCGTCCATTGAAGGGTGTATTAATAAAAGAAAAATTCCAAATGTCTTGTTTTCATAGATTCTTAGAAACTAGACACGCCTCACTAAGAGGTCAAGGCCTAGGCCTATGTAACCATACCATTAGCCAGTATACGGACGCCCCACGAAAATAAATATTCTTTTCGTAGACCTATATAACCATTCCAGTAACGAGTACGAACTGCTTGATGGTTTTCATAGATAGCTATAAACCAGTCACGCCCCAGAAAGAGGGCAAAGATCTAGACCTATGTAATCATACCAGTAGTCAGTACGGACTGTTTTCATAGATAGCTGTAAACTCAATGCGCCCCACAGTGCAGGATAGACCTAGGCCCAAGACCGAAAGAAGACGGTCTTGCCTAGGCCTATATAACTTTACCAGTAGCCAGTCTACTGTTTACGTCAGAACTCTTGTCATCCACTAAAAGTACGAGCTTGACCTAGGCCTACTTTATATAAACCATACTAGTAACCAGTACGATCGCCTCACGAAAAAAGTCTTTTCATAGACGAGATGTAAACTAGACACGTCCCACAATGCAGGCAAGACCTCGACCTATGTAACAATTCCAGTAGCCAGTACGGACTGTACGCCAGAGATCTTGCTATTTATTTAAGTGCTGGCAAGATCTAGACCTATACAACCATACCAGCAGCCACTACAGGCTGCTTACGCCGAAAGCCTTGTCATTCAGTAAAAGTAAGGACAAGACCTAGACCTATATAACTATACAAGTATCCAGTACAGACTGTTTACGCCAGGGATCTTGCTATTTATTTAAGTGCTGGCAAGATCGAGACTTATATAACAATACCAGCAGCCATTACATATATACTGTTTACGCCGAAAGCCTTGTCATTCAGTAAAAGAGCGGGCAAGACCTAGACTTATATAACCATACCAGCAGCCATTACAGACTGTTTACGCCAGAGAGCTTGCCATTTAACTGGCAAGATCTAGACCTATATAACCATACTAGTAGCCATTACAGACTGCTTACGCCAAAAGCCTTGTCATTCAGTAAAAGCACAGGCTAAACCTAGACCTACATAACCATATCGGTAGCCATTACAGACTACTCCAGAGATCTTGCCATTTAATAAAGGCCCGGGCAAGATCTAGACCTATATGACAATACGGACTGTTTACACCAGGAGCCATGTCATTCAGTAAAAGTGCTGGCAAGACCTAGACCCATATAACAATACCAGTAGCCAGTACGGACTGTTTTACGCCAGGGGCCTCGTCATTCACTAAAATTATCGTACCCGAAGGGCCATGTGTCGATCGGGAAACAGCTGGTGCGACCAGGAAATAGTTTTGTTCTTCTTCTTCTTCTTTTTCTTTTTCAAGTTCAAAATCTTCCCTGTTGACGAAGGCTGAGCAGCGGGAAGCGTCAGTTAACCAGTTATATGACTGGAGAATGAAGTAATTTTGGAATAATATACTGGATTTTGTAACTGTTACGTCTATACGTCCGCGAGGATGTAGACTTACAGATGAATTTTGATATACCAATTTGAAATAAATTAAATAGATTGTTTATATAAAATTGATTATTATATTATAAACGGCCTTCTTCAGGATCTGAAGTAACCAACAAAAATTGCAAAATTGCCAATAGCGTGTTTAACGACTCCTTTTTCATCTTACGAGAAGAGAGAGAGAGAGAGAGAGAGAGAGAGAGAGAGAGAGAGAGAGAGAGAGAGATTATCAGTAGGAAATTACAAGTACTGATGTTTACGTTGAAACGATTCAAACTTGTGTGTGTGTGTGTGTGTGTGTGTGTGTGTGAGAGAGAGAGAGAGAGAGAGAGAGAGAGAGAGAGAGAGAGAGAGAGCTAATCTCTGGTTTTCCTCCGTGTCTTCAACGGTCGCCGAGCCCTGAGTTTTTGTAACACCCCATGAATACAAATAAGAAAAATTATGGGCGAAACAGACACATGCAGGCACGCGCATGCGCAGATATATAAACCCTAGAGCATGTATACTTTATTTGTATTTTCGAGAAACTTTGTATACAAAATATACGATATATAGATATACATATATACATACATAAAGATGAGTTTGTATATACATAGTCTTATCTCTTCATACTTATTAAATGGTTTAATTATTTTTTATTTCTTATCAGTTCCATATTTTTTGTTTTATCTCTTGGGAATTCTTTGAAATTTTTGTGCGTTGTCAGTAGCGTCTAAAGTCTTACGCCAGATAACAAAATGAATAAATCAGTAATGAAATCAGTCTGTACTTGATCTTTGTTCCTACGCCGTTGTGATTTTACTGCTGAGATAAATAAGGGTATGTCTCTCTCTCTCTCTCTCTCTTTCTCTCTCTCTCTGCTATTTGTCTCTTTCTCTCTTTCTCCCTCTCTCTGCTATTTGTCTCTTTCTCTCCCCTCTCTCTCTCTCTCTCTCTGCTATTTGTCTCTTTCTCTCTTCTCTCTCTCTCTCTGCTATTTGTCTCTTTCTCTCCCCTCTCTCTCTCTCTCTCCCTCTCTCTCTGCTATTTCTCTCTCTCTCCCCTCTCTTTCTCTACTATTTGTCTCTCTCATTCCCCCCACCCTCTCTCTTTCTCTCTCTCTCCTGTTTGTCTCTCTCTCTCTCTCTCCCACCTATCTGTCTCTCTCTCTCTCTCTCACCTATCACTCTCTCTCTCTCTCTCTCTCTCTCTCATTCACCTATTTCTCTCTCTCTCTCTCTCTCTCTCTCTCTCTCTCTCTCTCTCTCTCTCTCTCTTTCACCTATCTCTCTCTCTCTCTCTCCCCCATCCCACTAAATTTCCCATACATCTCAGCACCGCGCAAACATTCCCACGTACAGAATCATTGTCCGTAACGGCGCACGGACAAATGAACGGACATACGAACATACATAAAAAGAAGCTGGCTAACCGGTTGTATCTCACTACACAACATTTAATGGGGTGGCGCGCGCGCGCACACACATACACACAAACACACACAGAAAACAAAATGGCGGATTAGCGAGCGTCCCTCCCTCCCGTGAGCTGAACTTAATGGCCGGGTTGGACCTCGCTTCCGTTAAGCCGGCAACAACAACAATAAATCCTGTCGTCCGGATTAATCCCCGCTTGGGTTTGCAGGGATTAATGGCTTGAATTAGAGGGATTTCGGAATTTTAGTGTTTAATATTAATGGTTTTGTCTCTCAGTGGATTTTCCGTTTGATAATATTTGGATGCTTTATATAGGCCTATTATAGTACTGGATTAGTTTGCGCTGCCTGATTTTCCCATCAATTTTTGTATCGCCTGAATCTCCCATCAATTTTTGTGTTGCCTGAATCTCCCATCAATTTTTTGTGTTGCCTGAATTTCCCCATCAATTTTTGTGTTGCCTGAATTTCCCATCAATTTTTGTGTTGCCTGAATTTCCCATCAATTTTTGTGTTGCCTGAATCTCCCATCAATTTTTGTGTTGCCTGAATTTCCCATCAATTTTTGTGTTGCCTGAATCTCCCATCAATTTTTGTGTTGCCTGAATTTCCCATCAATTTTTGTATTGCCTGAATCTCCCATCAATTTTTGTGTTGCCTGAATTTCCCATCAATTTTTGTGTTGCCTGAATTTCCCATCAATTTTTTGTATTGCCTGAATTTCCCATCAATTTTTACGTTGCCTGAATTTCCTATGAACTTTTGCGTTGCCTGAATTTCTCATAAATTTTTGTATTACTTAAATTTCCCATCAATTTTTGTATTGCCTGAATTTCCTATCAATTTTTGTATTGCCTGAATTTTCCATAAATTTTAAGAAATTTGTTGCTTTATTTAGTCGAATTTCTCATCAATTCTTGAAATTTGTTGTTTTGCGCTTCCTAAACTTCCCATCAGTTTGAAAAATATTGTTGTTTTATGTTTCCTGAATTTCCCATCAACTCCTAAAAGTTTGAAAATTCAGTTGTTTTCATTTCTGAAATTTCCATCAATTGCTTATTATATACCCTAAACTTCCCATCAGCACTAATTCATTTTCAGCTCTTGAATTAATTTAATCGTTTTATATTCTTGGACTTCCATATATATATATATATATATATATATATATATATATATATATATATATATATATATATATATATATATATATATAATGCTTTTAATTCAATCTTATGGGACACTCAGTATGTTTACAAACCCAAACTAGAACATATCTATAAAGTACATTTCTATGCAGTCCAACTCCCCTAACTGGCCCAAACCCGAATGAGAAAGATTATAGGTCCCACCGCGAGTATAGTACCCCCCCGGGGACTGGCGTCACAGCCGCGAAGGTCACCGGAGAAGGAAAACAAGACGCAAAACGCATAAGGAATAGAGACACGCCTTCTGATGAACCGGAACTTGGAAATACCTGTATCTAATCATTACAGAGAGCAGAGGTGTGTGCGTCCTCTTGGGTAATTGTTAGTACAGTAATGCTTTGTAAGGGTGGGGCGGCTTTTACAAAAGACCCCTGAGGTCTTTTACAAAGAAAAGACCTAATAGGTCTTTTACAAGAACCTCTCTGGCCTTTTACACAGACCACTTAAGCATTTTACAAAAACCTCTCTGGTCTTTTACAAAGCCCCCCTAGGTTTTCTCTTTACGAAGACCTCTCTGGTCTTTTACAAAGACCTCGCTGGTCTTTTACAAAATCCACTCTGGTCTTTTACAAAGATCTCTTAGGTCTTTTACAAAGACCCCCCTA
>NC_089747.1:3085000-3107500 GCF_040412425.1 Macrobrachium rosenbergii | reverse complement strand
AAGTTGTTACTTTTAGGACCACAGGGTTGTCACTTTGAAGACCACAATGTTGTTGCCTGTAAGACCACAAAGTTGCCACTTTAGGACTACAGAGTTTTCACTTTCTAAAACCACAAAGTCGTCACTTCCAAGACCACAAAATTGTAAGGAATCAACTCATTATAGTCCCATGTTTCAGGAAACCTAAATATAAAGTTTCGGCAATGACAAATGACCCAGACACACTGTAAGGAATCATATTTCGTCTCTCCGATTAAGGAAAATTTTGAAATCTCTTTCATCGACAACAAGAAGTGAACATTCCTACAAAAACACAACTCGTTAATTATTATTATTGACAGCTTTCAAGCGTCTCAAATTATCTAGATGATTTTATTGCGAGTAATCAATTGTTTTCTTATAGTAACAAGTAAAAAATGCGCCGAAGTTTCTTCGGCGCAATCGAGTTTTCTGTACAGCGTATATTCAAAGCCACCGAAAACAGATCTATCTTTCGGTGGTCTCGGTATAATGCTGTATGAGCCGCGACCCATGAAACTTTAACCACGGCCCGTTGGTGGCCTATCCTATATCGTTGCCAGAAGCAGGATTGTGGCTAACTTTAACCTTAAATAAAATAAAAACTACTGAGGTTAGAGGGCAGCAATTTGGTATGTTTGATGATTGGAGGGTGAATGATCAACATACCCATTTGCAGCCCTCTATCCTCAGAAGTTTTTAAGAAGAAAAAGTGCAGACGGAAAAAAGTGCGGACAGAATAAAGTGCGAACGGACAGACAAAGCCGGCACAATAGTTCTTTTACAGAAAACTAAAAATCTAGGAATAGGTTCTATACTTACAAAATAATTGTGTTTGAATATTACTGTGATATCCGATTCCTCACAGCAGCTAAATGTTGAACATAACTCCCTCATTTTTAAGATTGACTTTATGTACTTTTTTTTCTTGTCTAACACAACTAAACTTCAGTCTCCCCGGAGTAAGAGCCCGTGCTGGCATGAGGCCAGCTTAATCTAAGGCAGAAAGAGTTGAACTTCGGACGCTCGAAAGACAAATTAAATTGAAGAATTACTTTATATGCTTTTTTCATTATCTAGCACAACTAAACTTCAGTTCCCCCGGAGCAAGAGCCCGTGCTGGTATAAGGCCGGCTTAATCTAAGGCAGAAAGAGTTGAACTTCGGACACTCGGAACGCAGATTACAGTTATAACGTCAGCTTTTTTGGTGTTACTGTTTATAAAAATACGACAAATTTACATAATTTATTTTAATTAGCAATGATGAATATTTAAAATAGAGGAGGAGTTCTTAGCTGTTCAATGAAATGAGGTTTGAATTTTAATTTTCTTAATTTACGGACTAGTCTCAGAATTCACCGAATTGCATATAAACGAAAGAAATTGAATCAGACACATGTATTTCTTTAATGAACGTCATTATTCTCTGAATCTAACACTCTTCCTCGAGATTCCTCCTTTCTTAGTAAATGCAGAAGAATAAAATAATGAAGTAAAAAAAAAATTACCGAAAATATCTTAGTGGTTTTGATAATAACCGACAAGAAATTCCTTTAAGTCATTAACTCGAGCAAAAGGTTAGGTCATAATACGGCGCCGCTTCTTGTCTTTTGTCACTAATATAAGTCAAATATGTCTTGACAGATTCTCAAGGAACTTTTGACAAAAGATCTGTCATTTATCAAGAATAAGTCCTTAAATTTTGGTGGGAATCCGCCCAAGGATTTATCGAGACTAAGAGTTTTTATTACAGTGTTTTTTTTTCTCGGCGACCAACATTCGGCGGAAGGAAATTGCTCGATGATTCGTGGTAGAAGTACCTCCAGGTGCACTCCAGTTCTCTCTCTCTCTCTTTCTCTCACATCTCTCTCTCTCTCTCTTTTTCTTTTTCTCTGGATGTCTCTCTCTCTTTCTGAGCTCTGAGCAGCATGAGAGAGAGAGAGAGAGAGAGAGAGAGAGAGAGAGAGAGAGAGAGAGAGAGAGAGAATCTCTGATGCCCCAATACTTTTGTCTTGCCGTGAGGACAAAATTAATAATTTTGAGATTATTGCCTGATATTTCTAAAACCATAGAGAGAGAGAGAGAGAGAGAGAGAGAGAGAGAGAGAGAAAATCACTGATGCCCTAATACTCTTGTCTTGCCGTCAGGACAAAATTAATAATTTTGAGATTATTGCCTGATATTTCTAAAACCATAGAAAGAGAGAGAGAGAGAGAGAGAGAGAGAGAGAGAGAGAGAGAGAGAGAGAGAGAGAGAGAGAGAGAGAGAGAGAACTAAACTAACAATTTATTCGAAATCATTACCTGATATTTCTAAATCCATAGAGAATTTAAAGAAAAAAGATATAATTTGTAATTATAAAAGTATAATTACAAAATCCTAATTATATAACTTGTAATTATGCACTGATATTTTTCTAAGCCTGTAATTCATATCAAATAAACGCCTATTCTTTGGAAGCCTGAATTTCAAGTCAGTGGCCCCTGTGGTGGGCTTGTTCCATATTGAATAGGGGTTTATCTCTCGAATAATAATAATAATAATAATAATAATAATAATAATAATAATAATAATAATAATAATAAAGATTAGATAATAATAATAATTTGGCAATTACATCCTAATATTTCTCTAAGCCTAAGGACTAACAAGAACCATGTTTGCAACTATGCCCAAACACTTCGGCAAGGGGGTGTGTAGGGGATGGGAGACAGGAGCCGGGGACGAGGACGGGGGTGGGGGGAGGTTGCATTTAATGAACAAACTATTTCAAACAGTCAAGTGTCTCTTGTTAAATTTGTGATACCGAATCAACCTGATTCTTTCGAAAATGAATAAGTAAATAAGTGAATGCATAAATTTCTGGATATCAAAATAGATAATCTTTTGGTTATGAAGATAAATCTTTTATATGCCAGGAGAAATATATATCGTTTCTCTTTTTTTTTTTATATCGGTGCAGGGAATGTGGCTGCAAGCCTCATGCCCTGATTATTTGGTATTTTTATATCGGTGCAGGGAATCGGGTTGCAAGCCTCACGCCCTCATTATTTGACGACTTTCAAACCATGCAGATTAGCAGAAATGGCATTATTTTTCTTTTCCGGAGTATGTGAATATGAATTATGTTTATTAATTCATATATAAGCACAGTATTGTCTTCATAGCTGTTTAATTTTATGTACTTTTAATTAATTAATGTTTAGGATACCGTTATACAGTGTTATGTTACTTTATTCTTCTTCTTCTTCTTCTTCTTCTTCTTCTTCTTCTTCTTCTTCTTCTTCTTCTTCTTCTTCTTATTATTATTATTATTATTATTATTATTATTATTATTATTATTATTATTATTATTATTATTATTATTGTAGAATATACTGTTAAACGACATTATGTTACTTTTATTATTATTATTATTATTATTATTATTATTATTATTATTATTATTATTATTATAGAATATACTGTTAAACCACATTGTTATTATTATTATTATTATTATTATTATTATTATTATTATTATTATTATTATTATTATTATAGAATACTGTTAAGCCATACTAAGTTATTCTAATTTTATGATTATTATTATTATTATTATTATTATTATTATTATTATTATTATTATTATTATTATTTTTCTTATTTTGACAGAATCGTCAAATGATCGCGTTCGATTTGTCACGAATATATCTTCTTTGTTGACATACCAGCACCTTCATCGGAAATTGGTCAGAGATGACATATAGAGGACTATCTCCCTAGCATTTCCTTTTTGGGGAAGGAAAAGCGTGTCGGGAAGAACGGTCCAGTTATTGAAGCGTTATTGAAGCAACTGCTAAACGCTTAAAGCGTTATGCAGTGTTTGTAGGAATGATGGATGTATGTGAGTATATATATATATATATATATATATATATATATATATATATATATATATATATATATATATATATATATATATATATATATATATGTAATTTCTAATATGATAAGTAGTTATTGCAATAGTATATTGTAGGTCTTACGCAATTATTTTATATTTTTTTTTTGTAATTTATATTTACATGAAATGCATCATATTTTCTCTCGGTTAAGGGATTGTTCTGAAAGTTATAATGATTGTAGATAAAAAAGGTTGTATGTTAATGTAAGATTATTGTTGTGAGACTATATATATATATATATATATATATATATATATATATATATATATATATATATATATATATATATATATATATATAGATTATACGACAGTAATCTTACAATAATCTTAAAATGCTGTACAACCTTTTATCTACAATCATTATAAATTTCAGAACAATCCCTTGAACTGAGGGAAAATATGATGCATTTCATGTTAATATAAATTACAAAAAAAAAAATAATTGCATACCACCTACAACATACTATTGCAATAACTACTTATCATATTAGAAATTACACTTTACAAACTCGTGTATAAAACAAACATTCACGAAGCTTTAGAACTGTGTTTGTCCCAGAGTACTGAATGTTAAGAAATTTGCATCCAGTCTTAAAATCTTACATTAACAATAAAACTTTTTTATCTACAATCATTATAACTTATTATCAACAATGGTGATTACACCGATTGAAAATGATGATGATGATAATAATAAAATTAAAAAAAAAAAAATAATAATAATAATAAAGTACAACATAATATTGTCTAAGTGTTCTTATCATATTAAAATTACACAACAAACTGTTATAAAACAAACATTATTAAAGATTTAGAACTGTGTTTGTTCCATTAGTACAGAAATGTTAACAAATTAGCAACCAGTCATAAAGTCGTGTTTATTAATAAAACTTGCTTATTGAATTATAAGAATTATTATCAGTAGTAATGGTCTTTCTTCACTATTGATATGAGGATATAATAATAATAATAATAATATTCAATGGTATTCTTGTTAATTTTATAAAAAAAGTTAAAAGGTTAACTTTAACCTGGCCTGGGTTATTGTCTAACAGTTTCTGTAATGAAATAATAATAATAATAATAATAATAATAATTTTTATAAAATAACAATAATAATAATAATAATAAAGTAACTTAATATTGTCTAACAGTATTCTGTAATAATAACTAACTACTAATAATAATAATAATAATAATAATAATAATAATAATAATAATAATAATAATAAAGTAACTTAATATTGTCTAACAGTATTCTGTAATAATAATAATAATAATAATAATAATAATAATAATAATAATAATAATAATGTAACTTAATATTGTTTAACAGTATTCTGTGATAATAATAATAATAATAATAATAATAATAATAATAATAATAATAATAATAATAATAATAATAATAATAACTTAATATTGTCTAACAGTATTCTGTAATAATAATAATTAATAATAATAATAATAATAATAATAATAATAATAATAATAATAATAATAATAATAATGTAACAATATTGTTTAACAGTATTCTGTGATAATAATAATAATAATAATAATAATAATAATAATAATAATAATAATAATAATGATAACTTAATATGTCTAACAGTGTTCTGTAATAATAATAATAATAATAATAATAATAATAATAATAATAATAATAATAATAATAATAATAATAATGAAGTAACCTAATTTTGTCTAACAGTATTCTGTAACAACAATAATAACAACAACATCAACAACAATAATCAATAATAATAATAATAATAATAATAATAATAATAATAATAATTTTAATATTCTATAATAATAATAATAATAATAAGGGAAACATAATATGGTGTAACAGTATTCTATAATAATAATAATAATAATAATAATAATGGTGTAACAGTATTCTATAATAATAATAATAATAATAATAATAATAATAATAATAATAATAATAATAATAATAATAATAATAATAATAATAATAATAATAATAATAATAATAATAATAATAATAATAATAAAGCAACACAACATTGTATAACGGTATTCTAAACAACAAGTAACTAAATGTACATAAAACTAAACAATTCTGAACAAGTCAGAACCCAGTGATGACAATTTCCTAGTGTTTAAATGCGTTCAGATTGCGCAATCATGCTTCTAAGGAAATTCAAATTGTTTTAGTTTTTGTTTATTTTTTTTACGTTATGTCCTGATTCCCACATTTCATTTATATTTACTAAAATACTTATTGATGTTTGTAGTTTTTTTTTTTTTTTTGAATAATTGATACTGTTATACCAGACTATATTTTGGTTCTGCGAAGGAAATTAGTATAATTAAGAATGTATGAAAAAGTTGTGTATGTATAGCTTGCTTTCATTGATCTACACACAGGCATACGTACATACACACATATATGCATATATATATGTATACACACACATATATGTATACATATATAATATGTCATGGGTAGCATGTACTCAGTAATTGTGAAGTCAAAAAAATTGTGTTATTGTTGGAAATAATTTCCATATTTTTCTTACAAAATATAGACAACAAATAAAAGAAAATATAATCTACAACAAATAATAATAATAATAATAATAATAATAATAATAATATAATAATAATAATAATAATAATAATTAATAGTATTATCATTATTATTACTATCATTATTATTACAATAAGACAGAATACAAACTACCATTCTTCTTCCCAAAATTATTATTATTATTATTATTATTATTATTATTATTAGTATTATTATTATTATTATTATTAATTGTTTATAATAATAATAATAATAATAATAATAATAATAATAATAATAATAATTATTATTATTATTATTATTATTATTATTATTATTATTATTATTATTATTATTATTATTATTATTTCAAACTTATGAAATATTACAATTACAGAATATTGCTTTAAATATTCCCAGTTATCACTAACAGCAAATATGAAATATAGAAGTAATTAGGTTCTGTATTACAGCAAGAGTGTATTTTTCCTTTTAGAGTATTGATTACAATAATGATACACAGTGACATTATTATCCATGGTGCATCATTATAACGTGACCGGAAACAATACGTAAAAAGCCACAATAACGTGTATGAGCAATTATATTTTTCGAAAATACAAAAAACAAAAAATAAAAAATACAAATTTTTTTTAATACCTTTTTTTGGGTTTTTTTAAAAATACAATCGCTCATATACATTATTATGGCATTTTTCCTCATTAGTGACATTATTGTCATAAATAATATCATTATTGTTGATGTTAAATATTAAATACCCCTTTTTCAAGCGTTTTGATATGATATTATTGTTTTTGTGGAATGAAAAATATAACTTTAAAGCAGTTTGTAAATTTTTCAGAATAGACAGTTGTGGTATCAGAGCTTTCAGAGGTACAAGAAATAATAATAATAATAATAATAATAATAATAATAATAATAATAATGGTTCACCTATAAAACGAGCCATTAATAATGAGAATAATACAGTTATACTTTTTCAATATTATTGTCAAATAATGATAATAATAATAATAAAAGAATAATAACGATAATAATAATAATAATAATAATAATAATAATAATAATAATAATAATAATAATAATTATATTATCATTATCATCATCGATTTTTTCCTATTATTATTATTATTATTATTATTATTATTATTATTATTATTATTATTATTATTATTATTATTATGCCTACGAGAATTTTAACAGCAGCAATAATATATCTCATGGGTCATTTACAATATCCAAACGCCTTTTCATTAATTGATGCAAAAAAAAAAAAAAAATACTTTAAAACTATTTTTTGGTGCTAAATAAATTAATATATATCGCTTAGCTAATGCCAATAATAATTTCAAATTATCCCCATCCATTAAAAAATTTCGAACAAAGTTAAAAATAAAAACATATAACTGGAATTTTGATAATACAATTATCGGTATGTTATTGATTTGAAAGTTCGAAGTTCTGGAATTTTGTACTGCACATACACGCATACACATACAAACACAATCGCATACATGTATATATATATGTATATACAATATGTATATATATATATATATACATATATATATATATACATACATTAAAAATATACGTATGATTAGACACAGGCTAACCACCAATAACAGCAATTGCATATTAGAAATCGGCTTATATTTTTTTATCGGCATCGCGTTCGGGCCGACCCGATCGACCTACAGTATACCCGACCGACGCCCGACACGTCGGCTGCTTTTACTTTTTCTGCCGAAACGGAGAGGCAGTAAAACCTAGAACTTTCTTTTGAACAATTTTGATGGGCCGCTGCAAGTGTCAGTCAATCAGTCAATCAGTCAGTCAGTCAGTGGGTCAATCATTTCGTCAGTCTTTGAGTCAATTAGAAAGTCAGCCTTTGAGTCAATCAGAAAATCAGTCTTTGAGTCAGTTACAAAGTCAGTCTTTGAGTCAATCAGAAAATCAGTCTTTGAGTCGATCATTAAGTCAGTCTTTGAGTCAGTTAGAAAATCAGTCTTTGGGTCAATTAGAAAGCCAGTCTTTGAGTCAATCAGTCTCTGAATCAATCATTAAGTCAGTCTTTGAGTCAATCAGAAAATCAGTCTGAATCAATCGTTGAGTCAGTCCGAATCAATCATTAAGTCAGTCTTTGAATCAATCATTATGTCAGTCAGTGAGTCAATCAGAAAATCAGTCAGTGAGTCAATCACAAAATCAGTCTTTGAGTCAATCATTAAATCAGTCTGTGAGTCAATCAGAAAATCAGTCAGTGAGTCAATCATTAAGTCAGTCTTTGAGTATATCAGAAAATCAGTCAGTGAGTCAATCAGATTCAGTCATTGATTCAGTCATTAAGTCAGTCAGTCACTGAGTCAGTCAGTGAGTGAGTCAGTGAGTCAATCAGTCAATCAACCAGTCAGTCAGTCAATGAGTCAGTCAGCCAATCAATCTGCCAATCAGTGAGTGAGTGAATCAGTCAATTAGGCAGTCAGTCAGTCAATCAGTCAGTGAGTCAGCCAATCAGTAAATCAGTCCGCTAAGAAATTGCAGGTAACAGAAGGTCATGATGGCTCTTGAGGAAAGCCTGGCGGAGGCGGAGGAGGAGGAGGAGGAGGAGGAGGAGGAGGAGGAGGAAGAGGCGGAGGCGCCCTTACGGTGCCCCACCATGACCTTTCGGGGGCCCCTCGCTCGCTTATAGAATTCGGTTCCCGTTCCTGGAACCGTATTATTTGACGGATGCGTTATTCACCTCGCCTCTGTGCTGTCTCCCTCTCTCCTGTCTTCTGCTGCGTCTTTCTGTCTTCTGCTGTCTTCTGCTGTCTGCTGCTGTCGGACAGAAAGGCTCTTCTTCTTTTGTAGTTTGTAATTGGCTGGATTACAGTGACTAATTACCATCTAACTAACGACTATCTAATTACGTGGTTTGGTAGTTTTGTCTCCTCCTGGGAAGAATGATTACCGTCTCATGAGAGATATAACAAGAGATCTTGCTGTAATTTCGCCGTGCTTGTACGGATGGTCATGCATGCAAGCATGCACACACACACGCACGCACACACGCATATATATATATATATATATATATATATTTATATATTATAAATTTTATACCTGCCTATGTATAGTGACAGATAAAAAACGAAAGACGGAGAGAAAGAGAGAGAGAGAGTGAGAGAGGGAGAGAGAGAGAGAGGCCATTAAGTACTCCATTGAAAACTCCCTTCATCTCTCCATCTCTCTCTCTCTCTCTCTTTCTCTCTCTCTCTCTCTCTCTCTCTCTCTCTCTCTGTTCCTTCTGCTGCAGCCTGCGAGGAACGATTCTCAGAAGGCGGACCAACGGTTTCAAAGATCGACCACACCATATCCGCTGGTGCATGCAGGAAGTACCTAACCCCCTTTTTCCACATTATGAGACGAACTTCTTCTTCTTCTTCTTCTGCTTTTTTTTTTTTTTTTTTTTTTTGCGCGCGATGCATAAGGCCACACTCCAAATTCATACGGAGAAATGATAAGCTGTCGCGATAAGATCGAAATCTGACGGGCGGCGACCTACTTCTTCAGAATCAGGGAAACTGCTGTGGGCGGGGCCTCTACCAGAAGCAGCTAGCAGAAGCAGGCTTCTCCATCTTAGATAAGTAAAAAAAAGAAAACAAAAAAACGGCTCCGTAACTCGCTACTTTACTACACATACACGCACATGAATACACACACACACACACATACACATACACTCACACGCACATTAACTCAGTGGCTTGGTAGAAGAAAAAAAAAATTGCATACACACACGCATGCACAAGCAACACTAAAGCACATTTCACTTTTGAGGAAAGTTCCCCCTCCTCCTCCTCCTCCTCCTCCTCCTCCTCCTCCTCCTCCTCCTCCTCCTCCCATGACATCATTCATTTTTAAACTTTTGCGAACGTTTAAGCGCTGGACGTCGGCGGGGAGAAAAAAAAATGAGGTTTGAATGGCGCGTTGCAATTACGTTAAAGGAAAACAAACTGCGCGCGCAGCGCTTCGCAAGAAGAAGAAGAAGCATCTAGCAGTTCAAAATCGAGTGACTCACCTGGCGGGACGCAGACTCTGCTCGCTTCTTCTTCTTCTTCTTCTTCTGCTTCTGCATCGTCGGCGCTAGCGTCATCCCCTCCTCCTCCTCTTCCTCCTCCTCCTCCTCCTCCTCCGCCGTCATCTCGAGAGGTCTCGTGAGGAGGCGATGACTCCTGACGCTGCTGCTGCTGCAGCAGTAGTAGCTCCGACGGCCCTCTGGGGCTGGGGAACGACGTGTGGGACTTTCCTTTCGGGGGGGAACTTCGCTCCCCGGATTCTAATGGCCGCCCTGATCCCGCCGCACTGTCCATAGGATACTCTATCCCCACCTCACTGTGTGTGAAGCACGATTGCTCCAACGACCATCTCTTCCACTCACCACGCCCCCACCGCGCTGCTCTCCCTTCATCGCCCTTTTCTAACGGGTATTGGTCCCCTTCCTCCTCCGCCACCGCCGCCGCTACCTCCTCCTCCTCCTCCTCCTCCTCTCGTCTCTCCTGCTGCTGGAGGAGGTGGAGTCGAGGATTCTGCTGGCGCTGCCAGCGCCTGCGTCTCAGGGCGCGGCTTTCGTCTGCGGCAGGGAAGGACGCTCCCGCAGGGGCGGTGCCCGTGAGAGGCGACCGAGGCAGGAGCAGGTCCGACCTCTGCTGAGTAGGGCTCAGGGCTCCGATGGTGATCGTCGCCGCGGCTCCCGAAGAAGAAGTGCTGAGCGGCGAGCGCGAGGCGGAACGGCGACGGCGACTCTGGAGGGGGACTGTCGTGGCCCCTTCGACCTGAGCCACTTCCTGGCTGGCGGGGCTGAGAGTTTCAGGTACTACGGGCGAGAGGACGGGCGGCTGCGAGGGCCAGACGATGGTGCTGGCGTCCCTCGGCTGGGGAGGAACCCAGGAGCAGGTGACGGCCTGGTTCGGGATGGAGAGGTCGGAGCACACTTGCTGCAGGTGCTCCCTGCTCCAACACTCTAGCCCGACCGTCGCACCGCCGATGCTCGACCAATCGGCGGCGACCTCTGCCGCCGACGGGTCTGAGGGAACAGGAACAGCAGCAGGAGGGGGCGGCAGCTGGAAGAGCGGCGAAGCTTGCTGGGGGGCGTCCGAAACCTGAGTGACGGGGTAGACGAAATCTTGGAAGGCCTGGGTGTACTCGGGCGGCGCCTGGTAGGTCTGTGCCGACGCCAGACACAGGTCCCCCAGGGTGACGTTGACGGTGTGGAGGGCCTCGGTGTGGGGGACGAGGACGGGGGGGGGAGGGTCGATGTGGGACGTCTCGGGCGTGCGGGTGGGTCTGGGCGACGGGGTGGCGATCCCGGGGGAACTGTACAGACTCAGGGACTGCTGGGGAACATTGGCGGTGTCAGGTGACACCACCCCTTCCCACGCCCCGGGGTCCACCAGAGACCCCGAGTGGTAGAACTCGGCCGCCGCCGCCGCCAGCGCCGACTTCTCCGACTCCTGGAGTGCGAGGGGCGGCGGCGGCAGGAGAAGAGGAGGATTCTCCTCCGAAGTCGTGCTCGGAGGGTGGTGGAGTGAGAGTGAGGTGAAAGCATCGTGGTGGTGCTGTGTGGTCTGAATGCAGAACTCCTGAGGCGGGGCGCTGGTGTATGTGAGGTGAGGGAGGAATTGCGGGGAGGAGGAGGAGGAGGAGGAGGAAGAGGAAGAGGAGAAGGAGAAGGAGGTGGTAGAGGGAGGAGGCGGGTCGTCCATGGGGGCGTCGGGGGCGTCATCCATGATCAGCTGTGAGGTCACCGAGAATGATAAGTCAGCCAGAGTAGTGGCGACTGCGACGGTCATCCTGATATCCGTGGGAGGGAAGCGCGACTGTTTGCTGGACAGGGGGGGTCCTCCTCCGGCGGTCTCACTCGCCGTCTGCCTCAGGTAGGACAAAGACGATAATAGCAGTAGCACGTGTTGGCTTCTGAGTGCACGTGCACCGAGCGCTGCCGCCCACGCATCGGACGGGGGAGCCGGGCGGGCGAGGTGGCGGCAAAGGTAAGGCAGGTGAAGATGGGCGCTCGGGATGAGAGGTTCGACGCGCGCCCACTTGATTCACTTTGTCTAAGTCGAGTCTCCCCGGTAGGTCGAGTGACAGGTGATGACGATGATGATATTCCTCGATGATAATATTCCTCTTGTCGAGAACACTGGCAGTGATTTCAGACAATAACAACAAGTCTCGATCTCTCCTATTTAATTTTCAGATCACTTTCGACTTCCACTATTCAGATCATACAAAAGAAAAAAAAATGTTTAATATCGAATTTCAAACTTTTTATACGAATATTAGCGACAATAAAAACAATTTCAATTTCAGAGACCAATTCACAGAACTGATATTTCGATCACTTTTTCTTCTTTCTCTTATCTTCAAGATAATCTCAACTGCCGAGAGAGAGAGAGAAAAGAGAGAGAGAGAGAGTGTGAGAGAGAGATAGAGAGTGGTCAGGTCAAGATAACCGCGGGATATACAAATCGCCGAGTGAGGAGGGACAATCAATGAGGAAAATCAACTTGTACGAATCTCGTCGACCTGACTGACTGACGGGCGCGAGTCCTCCGAACGCAATGAGAATGCAGTGACGTCCTCATTCCCTTCGGACCCCGGGGAATCTTTTCTTTCTCTCGGGTCCTCGGGAGCGGGCAGGCGAATCCTTGTCGTAACTTGCCGTCAACGGCCGCCTGAACAAGTCCTAGCCTTCATGGCTCACGACATTCGACTGAGAACTTATTCTGTTACTCACACACCCCCACACACACACACACACACACTCACTCACTCACTCATTCTCATTACTCACCAATGGCTCATACCTGATGGTGGAAGACTCATTCTCGCCGGAAACAGCCGTTGTTCCACTGGTACTGAGGACACTACCGGAAATGACGGAGTAGGAGGCCGGCTACTCTGGGGTCACACTCGTTTTCGGGGCAAGCCGTGGGCATGGGTGCCCTTTGGTCGGATAACGGGACTTTCATTTATCGGCGTTACTAAAAAATGAAAATAAAAAAAGTTACTAGGTTTGAAAAAATATATAAACACAAAAAAAGGGAGTTGCATTTATCGGTACTACTAAAAATTTAAAAAGTTACGAGGATTAAAAAGATATTAACGCAAAAAACGGGACTTTTATTTATCGATATTGCTGAAAAATAATAAAAGTTTACGATTGAAAAATATTTATAAACAAAAAAAAAGGACTTTCATTTATCGTTATTACAAAAAAAGTTACGATTAAAAAAACATATAACCACGAAAAAAGGGACTTTCATTTATCGTTCTTAATAAAATAAAAATTACGACGATTAAAAAAATACCCACAAAAAGCGGAACTTTCATTTATCGTTTTTACTTAAAAAAAAAAAAAAAGTTACGAAAAAAAACATGAGATAAAAAGAAGTCCCTTTAAATTCTCGTTTTTCGTTGTACGTCAACGAATCGAAGAGAGATTACGCAAATAAAAAAAAGAGAAGCGTATTGCGCATTCAGTAAATCCCGCTGCCCTGAGTCATATATGTAGCGAACGTTTTCCGGATATGAAAGCCTCTCTCTCTCTCTCTCTCTCTCTCTCTCCTCTCTCTCTCTCTCTCTCTCTCTCTCAGTACTTATAGATGAAGACGCCATGCAAATCACAAATAGAAATCTTATAGCATCGGAGCTTCTCTCTCTCTCTCTCTCTCTCTCTCTCTCTCTCTCTCTCTCTCTCTCTCTCTCTCTCAGCGCTTATGGCAAGTAGAAATCTTATAGCAACAGAGCTTCTTTCTCTCTCTCTCTCTCTCTCTCTCTCTCTCACACACAAATAGAAATATTATGGCAACAGAACTTCTTTCTCTCTCTCTACTATAGATGAGAGCGCCATTAACATCACACTTAGAAAAATTATAGAGACAACTCTTCAAGCTGCCTTCTCTCTCTCTCTCTCTCTCTCTCTCTCTCTCTCTCTCTCACACACACACACACTCTCTCTCTCTCTCTCTCTCTCCGCTAAATGAGAGTGCAAACAAAAATAGAGACAACTCTTCAAGCTGCCTTCTCTCTCTCTCTCTCTCTCTCTCTCTCTCTCTCTCTCTCTCCCGCTAAACGGGTGCAAACATGCGTCTTTCTTCCTGGTACACGCATCCGAATATAATATGTTGCATATAGGCTCCTATAAGATTTATCATGTTTACGCAAGAAAATGAGTCTAGCTGGGCGTGTTTGTTCATGTACAAAATGATGTGTCCAGCGTGTTTGTGCGTTTGTTTGTGTGTTTGTGAGTGAGGATTTTCCTCCCGACAGATATATTCTACATCTCGGGGAGGTCCCCAAGGTCGCCTCGCTATACGTATCTCCTGACGGGGAACCGATGGGTATTGAGAATTTGGCTCAATACGTTTCACTGGTGCATGATAAATTGCCATCTCGGTGCATGGCGCGTGAATTACGCGCGTGCTGCTATACACACTCTCTCTCTCTCTCTCTCTCTCTCTCTCTCTCTCTCTCTCTCTCTCTCTCTCTCTCTCTCTCTCTCTCTCTATATATATATATATATATATATATATATATATATATATCATATACTATATATATATATATACATCATAGCAAATCACAAATCTCAGGAGAAATATTATAGCAACAGAACTTCTCTCTCTCTCTCTCTCTCTCTCTCTCTCTCTCTCTCTCTCTCTCTCTATCTATATCTATATATATATATATATATATATATATATATATATATATATATATATATACATATATACATACATACATACATACATATATATATATATTCAATATGTACACACACACACACACACACACACACACAGAGAGAGAGAGAGAGAGAGAGAGAGAGAGAGAGAGAGAAGACAAGGAGTTAATAACTGCTTTAACCTTTTCAGAGGTGAGGTTTTACCTGGTGTTACATACCCAGCAGTAAAGCTATACCGTATTCCCAGAAAGCAGCGTAAAGTGAAGACTGCGGTAGGATGGATGGCTGCGTGTGTGTGTGTTCAGGCGGTCTCTCTCTCTCTCTCTCTCTCTCTCTCCTCTCTCTCTCTCTCTCTCTCTCCCCAGGTAACTACAGCAAAGAGCCTCCTGTAATAATCTGTAATAGGCGAGCAATTACGTCCGTGCGAGCCGATTACGAAAAGCAGAGGAAAGGGGAAATTGATTGCCTTACGACGCGGCCCAGGAGTTGACTAAAAAAAATGAAATCAAGTACAAGAAGTGAAGAAGAAGAAGAAGAAGAAGGAGGAAGAGAAGAAGGAGGAAAAGAAGAAGGAGGAGGAGGTGAACAAGAAGAACAAGTAGAGATTGGGAAGGTGAGTTACCTGGCTTAGGTACTGCAACTGCGCATCGGCCGAGAGTGTGAGAGAGACTTGGTCTAGAGCGCTAACCAGATAAAACACACACCATAAACACACACACACACACACAGTGACCAAGATCAACTCGTTTTCGGTCAGAACATGTTTGTCCGCTCGGTCTATTACACCGAAACAGCGATGACGAATCACTCAAGTAAGTTTATCTCTCGAGTTCCTGGCTATTATTAGTTCCGTCGTCTTTAGACGCATTGTCTCCTCGATCAGATGCGCAATGGTTTGTCCAGCGGGAGTGAGTTCTCGTGAAGCTAAATACTGAATCACTACCGTTTCCTTGAAATTGCGTGTTGGTCGTTTGTATATACCATTTACTCGTATAACTGTGTGTAGAATAATCACCCAAACATACAAAGCTGACGTAAAACGCTTAGAGAACCAGGAACACTGAACATCGGCCTAAATAGACATCTCTGTTCAGGCGTTAAATGATTCTCCTGAAGTTTCATATTGAACAACTACTGTTTTCTTGAAATGGAGTTGTGGTCAATTGCATAATATTAAATACTTTAATAATATTATGATTAGTATTCTTGCATAAACATACAAAGTTGACGTAAAACGATTAGGGACTCAGGAAGAGTAAACATCGGCCTAACATACATGACCAGGTGTTAAAAGATCCTGACGAAGTTAGATATTGAATCGTTGTTATTGTCTTGAAATGGAGTTTCGATCAGTTGTATAATATTAAATACTCGTATACCTTTGTGTGGGATGTTCGCGTAAACATACACAATGAACAAATAACGCTTATAGGGAATCGGGAAAACTAAACATCAGCCTAAACGGACGTGCACATTCAGGTGTTACAGCAATCAACATATGACGTAAAACGCACCGCATTCATTCGCACCTTTCCGATAACAAACCTCATTTCTCGTCATTGTTACCAAACCTTGCAGTGATAGGAGAACATGCCTGCTCTCGGCGGAGCCTTTGATACAGTTACAGCTGCGTTACTGACGGTGGCAGCTGCATGTGTGCGTGTGTGTTATTCCGTGTTATTCGCCAGCAGCAGCAGCAGCAGCGGGAGCGCCGTATTGATAGTATATGATACTTTTCGGCTCAAGGTCGTTCGCCCGCTCTGCATACAGCTAGAGAACTCTCACTTTCGTCCGTGTGGGTTAGTGGAGTGACGCAAGGGGCTGATGATGATGCATCTTACGGATTCTATGCAACAGACAGACGTACGTCAGTTACTGTAGTTCTGTCAACTTCTTTCTTTTAGTGACAGGGAAATGTGGAATCAGTTATAAAGGTCCTGGCCTTTTTCTGTTGAGTAGTCCTGTCAACTTCATTCTTTTGGCGACTGGGAAATTTGAAATCAGTCATAATAAATCTAGTTTTGTGTATTTCCCAAGGACAAGCTTATCATTAGAACCTAAGTTTAAGTGACCTCAAATACCTTATAATGAACTGACAACATTGTTATTTTAATTCATCAACAATATATAATTCCTTTGGCAATTTTGTTATATCTATTTTATGAATTTTGCAGGAATATCAAGAAGAGTTTGACAGCTACAAAAGATGAAGTCCAAATCTGCTACGACGGATAGTTTTGCACCCAGAACCAAGGAGGTGAGGCACTCTTTCTCATTCTAGTCCCACGATGTGGTTTGTGATCATTCTTTCCCTATATCCCTTCCATACTGGCGCCAGTTTCTTGCTATGTCGAGCTACTGGCTCTTTTCGTCTTCAAAACATTCAACAAAAATGGTTTCCTTGCGATGACCATGAACATAAAATTTACTTTCTCTCTCTACAGTCTATACGAGTTTGGCATTGGAAAACGGGCCGTATTTTCGAAGGGGTGACTAGGCCAAAAAATTATGAAGTCCTAAACTCGCCTGGTCTCGAAGTTTTGATTTGATGAACGGTAGAAGAATTCATAATAGGTCAGCCTAGACATAATAGGTCATTATCGAACTTGTAAAGAAGGCGGAGGTGAAAAAGGATGGAGACGGAGTTCTTGGCATTTTATTTGATAACTGGCAATGTTTGTAACGGGTCTTTGTTAAAGCAGCTGATGTGTCTGAATTCCTAGTAACTGAGAGAGAAGAAGCATCCTCTAAATCTCACGTCAGGTTTAAAGATATCTCGTCACTGTAATGACAGTCCAGAGCAAAGTATTAATATTCACAGTTTTTCTAAGGTACCATGTTGAAAATATCCATTCGTTTCAGGAACTGAAGTAGGATGAAACACCGGAATGCAATGCAATTTTGAGAAAAATGCTTCCAAAATGATCATAAACTAAGGATGACAAATCCTAGGCCTAACCTTCATATCAACCATTCCTCCTTTTCTTCCAAGTTTTGCTGGTTACTAGACCTTGTCGTCAGCCCAACAAATCATCAAACAAAACAAAACGCCAAATTAGGAAAAGCAACGGCGACACTAAACATCTTAGAAAAGTCAAAACAAAAAAAACTTTCCCAAGTGACTCATTATGACTGAGCATAGCACCGAAGAGTTCATCTCGCCTTTAGCTACAGTGGCACTTTCTTTCTCAGTGACTCACTGATGGAAAGTGGACCACATGACGCTGAAAAGGCCTCGAGTTACCAGAAAAATTTAATGCCTATAATATCCGGTCGGTTAGTGTTGTTGGTTGGCTGGTTTGAAGTGATTTCGGTCGGTGACAAAGAGTTCTTTTCTCTAGGCTGATGCATTGCGCTTTGGGAAAGTTGATGGTCTTTTGACTGCATATAGCCACCTCTTCCCTCTTCTTCCCGCTTCTACAGGTGTGGGAATGCAAGCTTCACTCACTAACAGGTGGAAAAACTTATCCACTTTCGTAGCGGATGCCAGAGATGTGATAAACGCTAGTCTCATGTGACTATGGCACCAGTGCTAGGCCAATGTCACCTAAGGACGCGCTCCCTCCTCTATCATTCTCTCCATCTCCCCACCTCTCCCTCCCCCCTACTGAGATCTTAAATGACGTAGATATCTCCCCTGCCACAGGTTTCAATGGCTCTTTAGAACTAAAAGGACAAGGTGACTAAATAGATGAATATTTCAATCTTAGCTGTACTATTTCTCAACGGAAGTTCTTTCAGTAATCATACACGTGTGCCATTTAGTCAGAGCGTCTGGTTTCGTACAAGGTTAGTTTTTCATTCCCTCTTGAATTTTCTCTCTTACAAAACTGAATTTGTCACCACAATACTTTTGCAATTTTGTCTAAAGAAACTCTGCAGTAGCAAAGTAGTTTCTATATTCTTGCGAGGTTTTTCTTAATAGCTGTTCTGTAGAAATATTCGTCTAATTTATCTGAGTAACTGATGGCACTCAGGATCCTTCTTTTCAGGTGTGCTTTATGCACTCTCACGTCAAGGAGAGTGGATTTTGATGTTTCACTACATGCCCTTATGGTTTGACTATTTGATTCTATGAGTCCTGGTCCTATAAAATTTCGATATGAAACAATGTAAGATAAGCCATTTCAGTGTTTCACTAGGGATTCTGGACAAATTTTTTTGACCTTCGTTTTCATGATTTCAGGTGAGAGTGGATGTTTATGCCTAAGACAGATTCACCTGTACCTAGAAACAACTTCAAGATGAAGCTTATGTTTTTATTTACCTCCATAATATCAGTCTTATTCAAGGTAAGGCTTTTGTTCATTGTCGAGTAGGGTTTGACGCAGAAGATTCAGAGTAACTGCAAATGTGAATACCTTGAAAAAATTGCCAAATTTTCAGCAAGAATGGATAGATAGTATATAAAATATATTTTTGGATTTTTTCTTTAAATTCTGATAATGATGGCTCTATTCTTGCTATTGTTGATTAAAAAGTATATGCTTAGCTTATTCCACTGACATCAGAATGTCTCTTGTTATCTCCTGCCACTTGGATTCTCAGAACAGAGGCCTACTTAACTCAGATGGTGCTGATCAGTATATGACAGAGTCTGTAAGTTTATCAGCACCTTTGGCTGTTGTTTCAAATAGTAAACATCAGAGCTTGACTGTACTGCCATAAAAACATCAACCAATCTCTGTAACCAATTTTAGTCCATCTCATCAGAAGGAAAACTATAAACATTCATACTACTGATCAACCCTGGTTTCAATGCAAAAGGTTCCACAATGATAAACAGCCCAAATTCAACTTAGACAACACAAGCAGGACCCCCAGGACTTTGCTGTGAGGCATCTTGAAGAAATATCTTCAGTACAAGACTAACATTTCTTTTTGTATTCCGGTACCAACAACAGCTATGAAAGGTTAGTGAACAGGATGGGTATCCACAGCAGAAAGGGGACTACTCATATGAGAAGAATGATAGGTGACTTTCTTTCAATTTTGCATAACATTTGAAAAACAGGACAAATTTCCTGTGACTGAAAGTTGTTCTTTCTAGATGAATTTTGATTACAGTAAACGACTTTGAAAGGGATGCTAGGTAAGGGAAACTGCAAAAAAAAATATTACTCAGAAAATTCTTGGAAAAATAACACTGCCTTCCAGCACATCGAATTTCAAATAAAAAATACCTTTGGCATACCCGGTCAGTAATATCAGAGCCAAGATGGCCTCCATTTCCAGGTTTAAACTCAGATGAGATAACAAAAGATATTTTGAGAGCAAATGGACTGAGCTAAGCACATATTTTCTAAGCAACAATCAAAATTAGACTCACCGCCATTTGCTCAGAACTCACTAACATAAAATTTTCAAAGGGGTTACACTCTAATAAAGCTTTGTATTCAACAACAATATGTAACTTTGTATACAACAACAGCAGTGTTGTGCTTTGTATACAATAACAACAATGAGAAAGGAGACAGTTGTGGAACAGATGTTGAAATTGGAGACAGAGGGAGAAATAGAGATTCTTTGGTGAGGAATGGCAAAGAATATCATATATCATACTTCTGTTACACTGTTTCAGAATTTATTATTATTATTATTATTATTATTATTATTATTATTATTATTATTATTATTATTATTATTATTATTATTATTATTTTATTCAAAAAGAGGATGCATTTATGTGGAAGAAGACTGAAGACATTAACTTGCAAATTATATTTTTAAAAATAGATTACCCATGTGGTAGGTGAGAGAGAGAGAGAGAGAGAGAGAGAGAGAGAGAGAGAGAGAGAGAGAGAGAGAGAGAGAGAGAGATATTAAGATAAATTAACAACCATAAAACATAATATAAAAAACTCATCTTTCATACAACCAGTTGAGACCATGATTCTGTGTATTAAAACATTAATGGTAATTGCACGAAAAATATCAATTTTTTAATAAGATAATCCTAATAAAAGTAATTAAGTATTACATTTCTCTCAAATGTAATAGTTAATTACTTTTATTTCAGGCTTTTCCAGTTGCTGCTTTTGAGTGGGAGAAGAATGTCCAAAAGAGCTGCTTTTTCCTCTAAATAACTCTCTCTGTCTCTCTCTCTCTCTCTCTCTCTCTCTCTCTCTCTCTCTCTCTCTATATATATATATATATATATCTATATCTATATATATATATATATATATATATATATATATATATATATATTCCACCATACTGCGACCAACAACATTCATTTAACCACCACATACACTCCCCTCCTCCTCCTCCACCTCTTCCTCCTCCTCCTCCTCCTCTTCTTTTCCTCCTCCTCTTCTTCCCTCCTTCTTCTCCTCCTTCCTCCTCCTCTTCTTCCTCCTCTTCTTCTTCTTCTTCACTCTTTTATAGAAGGTTCTCCTTGTCCTCCTCCTCCTCCTCCTCCTCCTCCTCCTCCTCCTCCTCCACCTCTTCCTCTTCCTCCTCCTCCTCCTGCTTTTCCTTGTCCTTCTTTCTTCTTCTTCTTCTCCTTCTTCTTCTTCTTCTTCTTCTTCTTCTTCTTCTTCTTCTTCTATAGAAGGTTCTCCTTTCCTTCCTCCTCCTCCTCCTCATTTTCCTTGTCCTCTTCCTTCTTCTCCTTCTTCTCCTTCTTCTTCTTCGACTTCTTCTTCTTCTTCTTCTTCCTCTTCTCCTTCTTCTTCTTCTTCTTCACTTTCTTTAATAAAAGGTTTTGCTTTCCCTTCGTCTTCAGCCGTAATTACTTTCACAGACTTTCTCTACTGTTAGTGTTAACCCTTTTCCATTCTCCCCCTCTTTCGTTTATCCTTAATTGTTGTGTTCTCGTGTTTCTCATCCTCTATCTCCCGTCTTCTCACTTTCTTGCTTCTCCTACGTTCTTGGTATGAGGCTTTTTTTTTTTTTTTTTTTTTTTTAGTTTTTATGGGATGGGAACAAATACGTGTTAGGACAACCAATGACAAATTAGTTAAGTGCTTGTTGTATACATTTATGTATACATATATATATCTATGTATATACATACACAGTATATATCTATGAATATATATGGATATATATATATATATATATATATATATATTTATATATACATATATATAATACATATACATATATAGGTGAATACATATAAATATATATAAATATATACAGTATATATATATATTTCTATATATTCACCTATATATGTATATGTATTATATATACACATATATGTATATATATAATACATCAAAAGTCAA
>NC_089747.1:3055000-3077500 GCF_040412425.1 Macrobrachium rosenbergii | reverse complement strand
AGCTATTTAAGAAACAGTGCATTTGAAATCTCAAGACTTAGCCTAATGTAGTCTTCATGTAGAGTAATGTAGGCAATACACTTTCTTAAACTATAATGAAACATTAATAAATATATTATATTATAACCAGTTAAAATCTACTTTAATTCAATATTTATTTGTAAGTTCCTACGAGCGTTGAATATCGAGTCCAAACCTTGAACTTCGTTAACCAGAAATCTAACGAAAATTACCGAATATGGCAAGCAATGAATAACATCATTTCACGGGCAGTGGATTATACAATCAATATAATATTAATAACCATAATAAAGATACATAAATAGATACATTTTTACTAGAAAAACTAGGGACAATCAAAATATCACTGGAGACGTGGTGCACTAGACCGACAATAGACCGTAGTCTACCTCGGTCAGTTCCAGTAATCGAACCCATTTTCTTATGGACGGTTCTTCAAGCACAAAAAAAAGAGAAAAGGGCCGAGTTCGACCCGTTCTTCTTCTTGAGTTTCCAGGGGAGACTCTAGCAATCGTTTTCTTTGTTATTATTATTATTATTATTATTATTATTATTATTATTATTATTATTATTATTATTATTATTATTATTTGGGGCTGTTGTAGTACGACTGACGCTTTAAAGATAGTGTTGGCCTGTTCTTTGTTTTCAGTTTGAGATTAGTAATAAATTTAAATTGATTAATTTATACACGTAAAGTTAGAATAATATTCACGTTTTTGCGTTTATATATTTATATATATATATATATATATATATATATATATATATATATATATATATATATATATATATATATATATATATATATATATATATAATTATCAGGTAAAAAGTGACCAGTAGATTTTATATATATATGTATATATATATAATTTATATATATACATATATATATATAATTGTTTTATCTAGCTATTTTCAAGGCTTAGGAGTTCTTTCTTGCTTGTTTAATCAGGTTTCTTTAACCCTCCATCTCCAAAGAAGCGAGGATATTGATTCTTTCATGGTTAGGCCTTTTTCAGAACTAAACTAAGAATCTGGTTTGCCAGTCTCAGTGGTTCTATAGTAAAAAAAAGTTTTTCAGTGACAGGAAACGTCAAAAGGATGGTAGGATCGTTTGAAGGATTTGAGAAGCTAACTTTCTTTATGACAGGGAGGATCCACGAAGGGTAAATGAACAGTAAACACAGCAACTAGGACTAGCTGAAACTAAAGTATAGACCGATATTTTGAAAATGCTAAGAGAAACATCGCTCAATAACGAACAGAGGAATTAAAAAATGACTATGGAAGAAGCAAACTGAGGTTCAAAAGATGGAATATATGAATCTAGATTTTAGATGCTAGCAAAGCGCTTAAACGAGTCTTCCTATGGTTTGCAGGGTAAAGGGTGAACCCACTAGGCCTAATGGGCGAGTCCCCGGAAATATTGAACTCCGCACCTCAACGACTCATGTTTACATCGGCCTATGAAACGGAAATGCCAGAACTCAGCTTTCCACCCAACGTTTTTTCTTCATCTTTGAAACAAAAAAATAAAAAAAAGAGAAAGTAGTTTTGCGTTGTATGATGCCAGTTTCTGTTTCAAACGGGTCTCTTCTAAGTCCTTGCCAAATTTGGCGCTAAACTCTATTACTTCGTTGTTCCACAAATTCTTGAGCTTTCATTTGTTTAAGAGGTTGGTTAGTTATCACTTAGGAAGTCAAACCATATTGGGTAGATTTGCCCGTCTCGGTTGTTTGGTTGTAAGTAAAAGAAATGTCTTAATTGTGGCTCAGACTGAAAGCTTCCCAGTTACATAAAAGCTCGGCGTTTGAAGCCGACATTGTTCTTAAAAGGGCTGAGGATTATAGGTCTATAACCAGTTGACGCTAACTCTGGTTAAAGTGTATATTTTGAATTGATTCTTGAATAAATGATATAAAAAGGAATAGATTTTTATATATAAGAATAAACGTCATAATTAATACCTACAAATTACATTGTAAATGTGAAATGATATTTCACGTAAGAGTAAATACTGATTACCTAACCATTATAAAAAAAAAAAGAGAAAACTCTCTCGCCTCTCACCGGATTTTTCCGAGTAATGGCGCCATCCTCCCGAAGGGGCCTCTCTCCTACAGGATAAGATAGGAACCGAATCATGAGCAACTTTTAGGGCTCAGCTTCTATAGGAACTGGCCCCGCGGCGCCGGAGTCGGCTGAAAAGAAACGATATTGACGTCAGAGAGAGGCGTGACGTCATCCCCCAAATAACAGGATACCGACCGATCACACAATCATTTTTTGGCGCCGCGCGGTTCTACAAATGTTTTTACTGTGAAATTGTTTGTTTGTTTGCGGAGTTTTACTTGTTAAATGGGTGTGGTTCTGAGAACAATTAGACATGGACATATTGTGTGTATATATATATATATGTGTGTGTGTGTGTATGTATGTATGTATGTATGTATGTATTTATGTATGTATGTATGTATGGTTGAAACGTTCATACAGTGTTTTATGGGACTTTTTATTTTCATATTATACTCTTGTATTACAGTAAAAGACATTCATATATATATATATAAAACATATATTATAAATAAATATATATATATATATATATATATATATATATATATACATACTAATATATACTAATATATACATATAATATATATATATATATATATATATATATATATATATATATATATATATATATATATATAACTCCCTATGGACATTAACACTGACGCTAATATTCAATGCTCACTCCACGCTGCCTTTCCGCTCACACTCATATCCTCACTCATGTCTATATTCATCCTGAACTTTCACCACGTACTATCGCTTCTCGTCAGACATTTCTATTTTTAGTTTTATTTGCTTGTTAGCTTTTCTCTCAGCACTGATTTCCTTCAGTATCCCGTATCTTTCTCTGTGAAGAACTTGTTCAGATTCACTTTAGTATATTCATAATTGCTTTCCGGTGACCAGGAAATTCATTGGAATAACATAAGATATTTGATCAACCCATCTTCCGTGTCTAACTCTATACACTACGCTTTCTTAGCAATCCTTCAATCGACTCTTATTTCCCAATAGAATCTCTGTCAGACATCTTCCCATGATAAAGAATTAGCAGAGAGTTTTTAGAGAGCTCATGTCTGGTATGAAAAAAGCTTCAGACATCTTCAGAAATCAGAAAGTTTTTATGAGCTCATTTGAAAAAAGAGCTGTCAGACATCTTCCCATGATAAGGAATTAGCAGAAAGTTTTTTTCATGTCTGGTACGAAAGTCGAGAGCTGTCGGACATCTTCCCATGATAAAGAATTAGCAGAGAGTTTTTTAAGAGCTCATGTCTGGTAAAATCGAGCTGTCAGACATCTTCCATGATAAAGAATTAGCAGAGAGTTTTTAGAGAGCTCATGTCTGGTACGAAAAGTCGAGAGCTGTCAGACATCTTCCCATGATAAAGAATTAGCAGAGAGTTTTTAGAGAGCTCATGTCTGGTACGAAAAGTCGAGAGCTGTCAGACATCTTCCCATGATAAAGAATTAGCAGAGAGTTTTTAGCTCAGAGAAAATCGAGCTTCAGACATCTTCCCCATGATAAAGAATTAGCAGAGAGTTTTTAAGAGCTCATGTCTGGTACGAAAAGTCGAGAGCTGTCAGACATCTTCCCATGATAAGAATTAGCAGAGAGTTTTAGAAAGAGCTCATGTCTGGTACGAAAAGTCGAGAGCTGTCGGACATCTTCCATGATAAAGAATTAGCAGAGTTTTTTGAGAGCTCATGTCTGGTATGAAAAGTCGAGAGCTGTCAGACATCTTCCCATGATAAAGAATTAGCAGAGAGTTTTTAGAGAGCTCATGTCTGGTACGAAAAGTCGAGAGCTGTCAGACATCTTCCCATGATAAAGAATTAGCAGAGAGTTTTTAGAGAGCTCATGTCTGGTACGAAAAGTCGAGAGCTGTCGGACATCTTCCCATGATAAAGAATTAGCAGAGAGTTTTTAGAGAGCTCATGTCTGGTACGAAAAATCGAGAGCTGTCAGACATCTTCCCATGATAAAGAATTAGCAGAGAGTTTTTTAGAGAGCTCATGTCTGGTACGAAAAATCGAGAGCTGTCAGACATCTTCCATGATAATTAGCAGAGAGTTTTAGAGAGCTCATGTCTGGTACGAAAAAGTCCGAGAGCTGTCAGACATCTTCCATGATAAGGAATTAGCAGAGAGTTTTTAGAGAGCTCATGTCTGTCGAGAGCTGTCAGACATCTTCCCATGATAAGGAATTAGCAGAGAGTTTTTAGAGAGCTCATGTCTGGTACGAAAAATCGAGAGCTGTCAGACATCTTCCCATGATAAAGAATTAGCAGAGAGTTTTTTAAGAGCTCATGTCTGGTACGAAAAGTCGAGAGCTGTCAGACATCTTCCCATGATAAAGAATTAGCAGAGAGTTTTTAGAGAGCTCATGTCTGGTCAGCTGTCGAACATCTTGAAAAAGTCGAGGCTGTCTGGACATCTTTCCCATGATAAAGAATTCAGAGAGTTTTTGAGAGCTCATGCGGAAAGTCGAGAGCTGTCGGACATCTTCCCATGATAAAGAATTAGCAGAGAGTTTTTTAGAGCTCATGTCTGGTACGGAAAGTCGAGAGCTGTCAGACATCTTCCATGATAAAGAATTAGCAGAGAGTTTTTAGAAGAAGCTTCAGACATCTTCCATGATAAAAGAGTTTTTAGAGAGCTCATGTCTGGTACGAAAAATCGAGAGCTGTCAGACATCTTCCCATGATAAAGAATTAGCAGAGAGTTTTTAGAGCTCATGTCTCGAAAAATGAGAGCTGTCAGACATCTTCCCATGATAAAGAACGAAAAATTGAAAAAGAAAGCTGTCAGACATCTTCCCATGATAAAGAATAAGCAGAAAGTTTTAGAGAGCTCATGTCTGGTACGAAAAGTCGAGAGCTGTCAGACATCTTCCCATGATAAAGAATTAGCAAAGAGTTTTAGAGAGCTCATGTCTGGTACGAAAAGTCCGAGCTGTGACATCTTCTGGAAGCAGAGAGTTTTAAAATCGAAAAGAGAGCTGTCAGACATCTTCCCATGATAAAGAATTAGCAGAGAGTTTTTAGAGAGCTCATGTCTGGTACGAAAAATCGAGGGCGGGAGAGAGACATGTAGGAAGTCAGGGAGGAAAGTCTTTGGATGACATAAAGAAAGTGGGTGGAGGAGAATACTAAGATAGATTGCAATAAATAGGGAAGGTTCTAATCCACGATTACTCCACACTGAAGACGGACAGAATGTTATGCTCACGTAATTATTAAAATTAACTCTCCCAATTTTTTTTCCTAGTGCGGGGAAATGATTGTTTCCTCACTTATTCCTATGGAGCATTTCCTTTCTCCAGATGTACCTTACACACCCTGGTCAGTCACTTAAATTTTAATATCGCCATCACACAGTTGTATTTCTCTAGAATCCCTGTAACTCTGGATGTCTTTTTTTTATTCTTGAACCTTTTCATTAACCTACGTATATCCTTAACTGTTATTCTTAATGTATTCTTAAGTTTTCATTAAACCATTCTGCCCTAAAATGGAAAACTGCAGTATCTGCAAAAATACAAAACTGAGAAAAATGGTAGATACTGCAGTTTTCCCAGTCCTTACTACTGATTTTTGCAGATACTGCAAATGGGACCCCTAAATAAAGCATTGAAGAATCATTCTGAAACTGCAGTAACTTGTGTATTAGTGTTTCACGAACCCAATAGGTGGCATGTCTCAATTTCGAAAATTTTGCAGATACTGCAGTTTTCCATTTTAGGACATCATTCATTAAACTGCTGTACAGTATCATTGAGAACCTGCCTCTGACTTCAACTGACAGACGCCATTTTGAAACTAATCTCTAACTGCCTGCAAGATGGAGATAAGGAAACCTTTTAGTATAAATTCTATGATTTTTTTCTATTTTTTTTTTTAATGGCGGCACCCTAACTAATGTAATCATTACCGTGGCACCCCTTCGTCACCATCCTACCATATCGCATGAATTAACTTCTTATTTAAGTACTATATGTATGTATATATATATATATATATATATATATATATATATATATATATATATATATATATATATATATATATATATATATATATTAGAGTAAACACACTGATAATTTGTTATATGAAGACTTCTGCAAACTTTTTTTTTATGTTCACTGAGATGCTCTAGCCAAGACAAAATTCATGACAATCTTGCGGCACCCCTAGGCACTGTCTGTGGCAGCCCGGCACCTAATTTGAGAATCACTGCTATGGTTAAATGAATGATATCCAAAGTATGACAATAAACGCTTGGGCCTCATTGTACATTCCACAAGGAAGAGCAGTCGTTCTTAGGCATTGCAATGTAAGACAGATGTCTCATATTCAGAGAAGGTATTATTGGAAATGAGTCAGTCATATTTTTTTAGTATGAACTGGCGTGCCTTCATCAGAGACGTTTTGCAGATGAGACGTACATAATAATCTATACTATGCTGGATGAATTTTCTTTGACACAGAAATATTCACTTTAAGATTCTCAGTGATTTTATGCTTCAGGATGTTGCTTGACGCGAAACTGAGACTGACTAAAATTCTGATTAGAATATATTTCATGCAATAATTCATGAAAAGTGTGTGTGATGCAAACTCCAACTGACGTCATCTGTTCATCACAGACAAAAATCTCCATTTTCAAACTTTCTTACAATAGAATAACAAAGATATCTAGATTTACAGGGATTCTAGAGAAATGCTGCTGTGTGATGGTGATGTTAGAATCAAGTGACTGACCGGGGTGTGTAAGGTATATCTGGAGAAAGGAAAAGCTCCGTAGGAATAAGTGAGAAAACAATCGTTTCTTTACATTAATTTTCTCCTCATTTCTCACTACCATTTTCTTTCGTTTTTGCTTTTCATCCTCCTCCTCCTCGTCCTTGCCCTCGTCTTCTTCTTCTTCTTCTTCTTCTTCCCTAAACGGGTACCGACTTCAGAGACAGGAAAAAACAATGCCCTCATTGTTAACGTTGTTTGGGTATCTACCTTTGACTGATAAAGGTACAGCACTGCGTTATCAAATATGTTACGTAACCTTTTCCAAACTACAATAGAGGCGGTTGTCAATGAAAAACAAGATTACGCAAAGGTGGATGTTATGGTTAGCGACGTTTTTCACGGTTGTTTTTGTGATTATTTAAAGTATAAATTGAAGACCCCACATGGTCTGCTGTAGTGGCCTCTCGCCTATACGCGACAAGCCATGGGTTCTTGATGTCCGGCGAAAATTCTCCGTTTTGCGATGACTGTAATTTTTTGCCCTAAAATGGAAGACCGCAGCATCTGCATAAATCCAAAACTGAGAAAAATGGTAGATACTCCCTTGCCTTACTACTGATTTTGCAGATACTGCAAATGGGACCCCTAAATAAAGCATTGAAGAATCGTTCTGAAACTGCAGTAACTTGTGTATTAATGTTTCACGAGCCCAGTATAGGTATAGCAGATCTCAATTTCGAAAATTTTGCAGATACTGTAGTTTTCCCTTGCCTTACTACTGATTTTGCAGATGCTGCAAACGGGACCCCGTAAATACTCGTGGAAAGCATTGAAGAATCATTCTGAAACTGCAGTAACAATTGTGTTTTAATGTTTAACGAGCCCAGTATAGGTGGCAGATCTCAATTTCGAAAATTTTGCAGATATTGCAGTTTTCCATTTTAGGGCAGTATTATGCCCTTGATTATATATACACAGATACAGTGTATATATATATATATTCATTTATTTTTAGATATTTTTATTTTCATTTCAAACTTCTCTTTATTCATCTTCTTAATTTCCTATTTGATTTTATCACGGAGTTAATAGCCTAGATGTTGTGATGCCAGTTTTAGTAGCCACAAATCAGTCAATCAGTCGTAGGGTTCCTGCTTAGGCAGAATCCGGAAATTTGTTTCCTGAGCAGATAACTAATGTTATTGTATCTCCAGGTTGATACAAACCAAGCAATCAATGTGTCACCATTTGAGAATGATGTTCTGAAGCGTATGTCATTACTGCCTGATGCTTGCTGGTATAAACACTTATTTTCTTTGTTTACTAAACGAAACAAGTAAAAAATGCGCCGAAGTATCTTCGGCGCAATCGAGTTTCTGTACAGCGTATAATCAAGGCCACCGAAAATACATCTATCTTTTGGTGGTCTGGTATAATGCTGTATGAGCCGCGGCCCATGAATCATTAACCACGGCCCAGTGGTGGCCTGTCCTATATCGTTGCCAAAAGCACGATAATGGCTAAATTTAACCTTAAATAAAATAAAAACTACTGGGGCTACAGAGCTGCAATTTGATACATTTGAGGATTGGAGGGTGGATGATCAACATACCAATTTGCAGCCCTCTAGCCTCCTCAGTAGTTTTTAAGATCTGAGGTCGGGGAGAAAAAGTGCGGACAGAATAAAGTGCGGACGGACAGGCAAAGCCGGCACAATAGTTTTCTTTTACAGAAAACTAAAAGGAAAACTCATCGACGGCTTGCCTGAGTCTAACGCTGATATCAGCTCAAGAAGAGTTTGTAATATGGGTTTTCCAACTGATAACCTCGTCAGTTATCTGATAATAACCCTAAAAAAAATTATCAATCTTTGGTGATGTGAATTCTGGGAACCATCCTTTGCCATCATTATTATTATTATTATTATTATTATTATTATTATTATTATTATTATTATTATTATTGTGAGTGATAAAAATCCACAATTATATAGTAAACATATTACTATGTAAAAAGAACAATTATATATTTACTAAATAATTGTGGATTTTTATTACTCAGATTGTTTTTTTCACAAAATTGTGAATCTATTATTATTATTATTATTATTATTATTATTATTATTATTATTATTATTATTATTATTATTCAGAGGATTATTATTAGAACAATTATTCAAGCTTCAAAGAATGAGTGTTCATTCATTAGAACAACTTTATTATTATTATTATTATTATTATTATTCCAGATGAATATTCATGTAGAACAACTTGAAATTCAATTCCAGAATAGAGTGTTCATTATTATTATTATTATTATTATTATTATTATTATTATTATTATTATTATTATTATTATTCAGAGGATGAACCCTATTCATGTAGAACAATCTTACAGGGGCCACTGACTTAAAAGTTTCCAAAGAATACGGTTTTCATTATTATTATTATTATTATTTTTATTCAGAAGATGACCCCTATTCATATGGAACAAGCCCACCACGGGGGCCACTGACTTGAAATTCAAGCGTTCAAAGAACACGGTGTTAATTTAAAAGAAATAACAGAATGTAACAGGAAATACAGAAAGAAGAGACAGTTATCAGAAAAGAAAAAAAAATAAATTAACAAATTAATAAATAAATACATAAAAACTTAAGTAAATTATTAAAATAAAATGAGAATTATTAAAGAAGTAAACCTTTATGGCTTGTACAAAACTGAGGTCATTTTTGAAAGTAAATACTTACGTAAAACGAAAATAAATGCTTTAAATAATCTACAAAATTCTCTGGATATTTAAATTCATTAAATAGATATCAAGTTATCGACAAACTTAATATTGATCCACTGTAGAGAACAGCAATATTTGAAGTTAACATTCAAATATTTTCTAAGCGTAAATGAAAAAAGGTTACTAAAAGGAATGTCATAATGTGGGTATTTCTGCCTCTGAAAATGAACTAAGTTTGAGGGAAAAGAATATTAGATTCTAATTTACAATGGTCTGTTTCCCATGAGGAAAGATACAGGATTAATTTTGCGAATGAGTAACGCTTCGAGTTTTGCATTTTTTTTCCTAACTCTTTCCCTGCTTCTGTGTTTCCAGATTCGTACGCACACACACTATATATATGTATAAATACAGTATATATATATTTGTATATACAGTATATATATGTATATGTTGCTCTGCAATTTCTTGTTTAAAACTTCGTGACGCTTGAATGGGGCGCGCATTGCCCGTAGACTGCCTTCGTTACACACAGAAAATGTAAAAAAAAAGGATACGCGTTGCTGTGAGGCGAAACGGCAAAAGTTTCAATAAAAAGCAGTTGATAATGACTCTAGAAATAAGTTACCGTTAGGTTAAAAAACCTCCTCTCCGTACCGAAGAAAAACAAAATAATGTAGTACTCCCTTAGTTCAGTAAATGAAGTTAATATTTTTGTAAAAATCTGTCAAATTCTCTTGAGAATTCAGCCGTTTTCATTAACAATTGCCAATGGTCTTGATGCGGAGATGGATATTATTATTAATATTATTATTATTATTTATTATTATATGCAGTAGTTACATTAGAGCCTAAGAGTAGAAGGTAGTTATAATTGCTTTTAAGAGTAAATGTTAATTACTTTGTAATTTGGTAAGATAAAAGATTCGTTTTAACAGATGTTAAGTTAATTTTCATGTTAATTTTCTCGAGGAAAAGGACTCCTTTTAATACCAATGTTAAACTTTATCCTAAAGGTAGCATTTTGACTTCCTTCAATAACACTGTTATTAAAAATTCGTCTGTGGCTAGAAGACAAATCTTCTATACATTGCTGAATTGAAATATAGTCACGCCATGTATATTTCTATTTTTACTAAATCTATTCAGCATGAATACGCATATAAATGAAACAAAATAACAGGACAGTAGACTTGCTATGCAGGCTTCTGAATTTCAACATGTGTGATATTTTGCAAAAAAACATAAAAAAAGGTTTAAAATTAAAGCGTTATGTATCATTGAGGACAGTTTGGTATATAAGACAATCAAAATTATTTTTGCACTTGCATGTAATTATTGCCGTTGATACCGTGATAAACAAATCCATGAACTGTGTAATTTTGATCTTGGAAAATGTGTCGAATATTTCTGTAGTTCTGAAAAGGTGTTTGAATTTTCTAAATGTGAAATCCCGACAGATGTTTTAAGAATTCGGTATAAAATTTTAAAAATAAGTATTTAAGTTTCCTGAATCTCGAAATTAGGACACAAATGATTCTTTATTTTGAGTAGGGCTGAGTTCGATATACCTTTTTGACTTTTGGAAATCTGACCCCAAAATGTAGAGCTTCTCGAGAGGAAATTGTCTTCGAAAGATGTTTTTGAAACTTTGTTTAAAACAACCTTATGAGATTTTTTACTCCGAAACCAAGAAGTTAAAGAAAAAATGTACCCAAAAACATGTATGCGTGACTAGATTTTAAAAAATAAATTGATTTTTCGAAATCTGAATCCAAGAATTTCTGGAAAAAAATCCCACCAAAAGTAGCTTTCAAAACTTGATCTAAAATAATATCGAGGACTTTCGAAAACCAGAAACAAAGACAAACAAATTAACATTCATGTGTATCTCTCCCACATCGAAGTCGGGACCGCAGGACAAGCGTACTCATACGTCATCACTACGGCACGGTGCCTGGGACACTACCGGACTCCGTCACTCCGTAGCGTACGAAGTCTTCCGCCAATGGGAAGAATGCGTTTGCGCCTTAGCCAACTGCCGTGATGGAGAGCTAATGTTGGCAGGACAAGCCAATGGGAACGCTTGATACTCCGAAAGGTGGGCGGGGCCAAGTGGGGGAAGAAGAGGGATTTGTGTTTGAGGGGGTTAAACTTTTAGAAGAGCGCAGTGCTAGTGTGGACATCGAAAGGAAGAGGGTGTAGGCGCTCTCCTCTGGATTCCAGAATCCCACTGTCGACCCCCTTCGAAGTCTCTTGTTATATGATGCTGATGGTCAATTAGAATCTGTGGTGTTGGAGAATCTCCTGCTCTTAATATTTTAGAAAATCGACGAGAAGGAACCTTTCAGAAATGAGAGCTTTTATTTTTCAACCAAAATAGGGGGACGAGTTTGTATCGATTGGCCCACTCGAATAGCTGGTAACGGTTTTTAACGTTCTTTTAGCTACGCAAACAGACAGATGTGCACGTACACACAAACACTTGCATGTGTAATATATACATATACACATATATAAATCAGTGAAAACTAAAAATATATATAAACTGTCGTATCCTTGGCAAGGTGACAAACAATTTTGAAGCTACGTGGACAGTCATTGGAAATCAACTGATACGACACATATCATTATACCTAACGTAGATTATTGTTATATTTACATTATCACTGTAATTTCTATTATTTACGCCATTGCAATTCAACTTCACAAGCTGCTATGCGATAATTAAACAACAATATCACATTAACGAAGACGCTTCGCCTGAAAGTGGGCCACTTTACAAAAACTAAGGTAAGAGGAGAAAAGGAGTAACGTACAAATAAAAACAGAAAAATGTTAATATGAATAAATATTAGTTCACTAAAACGGGAACGTATGGGCAAAGGAAGCATCACAGCATCTTATTAACATACGGGCATAATGATATCTAGGACAAATCCAGGAAGTTCGTTGCAGTTTTACTCCAGAGGTACTGGAAAGCCTGTGGCACTGGGCAGAGTGAGACACCGGCCCTCAAACACTGTCCAGAAGCTCGATATCTCAAAGCGAGGGGCAAGTTGTAACCTGAGAGATACAGTAACTGCAGGTCATTGCAGAAGGGTCTTATAGAGACAGGGACAATGAAGGTTCCAGCCCTAGGAGGGTAACCCTAGACAAAAATGAGCAGACTGGTCTGAAAAGACTGTACAGGCTGCAAAGAGAAATTCAGTTTCTGAAAGTGGTGAGGTACTATGCACCCAGCATCTGCTTTTGAAGGGCTAAAATACATAAGTCATCATATGTATATTTTACTCCATCATTTCCAGGTCACCTCACACTTGTATAAAGTATCCAAGGCCCTGAATTCAATCTTGAATCCAATGTTACTGAGTACTGTCCCTTGAAATTTCTTTGGGAATTCAGAGAGCTACCACAAAGCCTCAAGGTGACATTGCCCCAGGGGAAACTATTGAAAGTTTGTTAACTAACTTCCTGGTGGTTGAGAATAATGGCATGATTTACAACAGGGAATAATGTTGTAGCATCTAATACTGATGACCTGCTTTTGCTGAAAAAGTACACTGTAAATTGCCTGTGGCCAACATCACTGGGATGACCCTTTTGTCCAAAAGAGGAGAACTTTACCAAACTAAATGGCATAGCTATCAGTTCTCCCATTGACTTACTAGGTGCTAACCTGGAAAACATACACCAGTAGCAAAGCAGGTAGTATTTTCTGAACAAGCATAACCTGTTACATGCTAGATAAATAGATGAAGCATTTATGAATATCAGGAACTGCAGGATCTCATGGCTGAATTACAATGCAGGTGCCCAATTTCCCCACTGAGCTGAGTATTGACAAGCCGCTTCTCTGATATATATTCATCTTTAGAATATGGTTGACGAGTTTTTCCGTCACTTACTCTTCGTCATAGTAAATCAAAAGCAAAGCTATTTGATGGATTAATGGGGAATGTTTTCTTTACTTAATGTAGCCTTGTTCTGCAATTCTAACAGATCACTTTCATGGGGCCTTTTCATGAAAAGAATGTGAGGTACACTATTCGAAGCTTGAGGCCTTAAGACAAAATTCTTAGGACCTTCAGTATCACACGTACAAGTATGACCTGATGGTTGTGACTGAGACACTTTGTCTCTGAAAAGAAGTCCAACATTATTATGCATCTCAGGGAATGGCTGTTTAGTGCAGAGCAGAACTTGCAATACAGAGGCAAAGGAAATTGTAAACTAGAATTGTATGTCATATAGATTTAAGCAAATACTGAAACACATGAATATAATCATGAAAATCAATTGTCACTCTAACAGTCGTGACTGTTAAACATAGTCACTTAACACAACAAATTTTGTTGATGTATCTTGTGAGTTCAGTGGTAAGTACAGAGATTGATTGGCTTAGCTCAGATGTTATTGATCATCTTCAGCTGATAAGGGTGCCTACACAGATTTCTGCTAATTTATTGGATCTAGTGTTGACAAACACCTTTTCCTAGACAAGAGTAAGATCTGTGAGTTAACTGCAGTTCTGACCAATGTGTTACAGCAGTAAAATCTTGGTAAACCAGCGTGGATCAAAATATTGTGGCTAAAATCTTGCGCCAACTTGGAATACGAGTGTACTGTTATTAAGATATATATGAAATTAATGATCTCAGCTCAATCATTAGTTGGGGTCGCTGCTTTAATGAGCCTTTTCCAGGTGTTTCTATCTTGTTTCCTCCGTTCAGTGTATGTCAGTGTCTCTCATTTGGTTATTTAAAGTGTGCCCATTCCGTTAATTCAGACGTGGGGATCTCTGTTGGGTGTGGGTATTCAAATGGGGCACAAACCAAATCAGTTCAGGAGGCTGGCCTGTGGCGCACCCGTCCAAGTTGAGGGGTAGTGCTATCAGGGCACCTCATGTGGTGCACTGTAGGGATTACTTAAGGTTATTTGCAACACCTTTCGGTCATTTTACTGTACCTCCTTTCATATTCTCTTTCTTCCATCTTACTCTCCACCCTCTCCTATCAATTGATTCATAGTGCAACTGCTTTGAGGTTTTCCTCCTGTTACACCTTTCAAACTTTTACTGTCAATTTCCCGTTTCAGCGTTGAATGACCTCATAGGTCCCAGCGCTTGGCCTTTGGCCCTGAATTCTATATTCCAGCACTATCCTACCTCCATTATCACGTATCCATCGGGCCTGGGCAAGACTGGGACCCCGTGTTGACCTTTCCCTCTACTTCTGCAATAGGATTCCTATTGGGAGTTGAGTCGCCAACGTCACAGATGTGGAGATTATATAGCAAGGCATTAGACATCGTGAACATCGTCTACAGGGTTGTTAGGAAAGAAGCAGCCATTAATATTCAGCGATAATTGCGCCGGAGATAAAGGATGGTCTGTATTTATAGATGTGAATGTGTGATATTCAATATTGTTTATCGGCGTGTTGGGGGAGAAGTGATTGCATAGGTGTTTTCATCAATTAACCTGTGGATTTATGGCTTTATGAACTAGACAGAGAGAGAGAGAGAGAGAATGAAGGAGCGAGCGAGAGAGAGAGAGAGAGTTAAAGAAAGAATGAAAGAGAGAGGGAGAGAGTGAAAGAAAGAATGAAAGAGAGAGGAGTTAAAGAAAGAATGAAAGAAAGAGAGAGAGTTAAAGAAAGAATGAAAGAGAGAGAGAGAGAGAATTAAAGAAGGTATGAAAGAGAGAGAGAGAGAGAGAGAGAATTAAAGAAGGTATGAAAGAGAGAGAGAGAGAGAGAATTGAAGAAAGAATGAAAGAGAGCAAGAGAGAGGGAGAGTTAAAGAAAGAATGAAAGAGAGCAAGAGAGAAAGAGAGAGAGAGTTAAAGAAAGAATGAAAGAGAGCAAGAGAGAAAGAGAAAGAGAGCGAGAGAGTTAAAGAAAGGCTGAAAGAGCAAGAGCGAGAGAGAGAGAGCCAAAGAAAGAATGAAAGAGAACAAGAGCGAAATAGAGAAAGAGAGAGAGAGAGAGTTAAAGAAGGAATGAAAGAGAACAAGAGGAGATAGAGAAAAAGAGAGAGAGAGAGAAAGGCACGTTTATTTAAACTTTCGTCTAATTTTCTCTCTCTCGCATTCCATATAAGTCTTTCTTCACATCCTACGAAAAGTAAGGATGAATCCTCAAAAATATTCACAGGCAATTTCCAGACTTATCTTTGAGCAGAGGGAAATTCTACTTAGGCTCCGAAAGACGACCTGAAATACTTAAATATTAATAAGTTTTCTTAAACGTGGCTAATTGTTGTAACAAAAAAGGCTTAGGCATAAACAGACAAATTGAAATATTTATGTTTTCTTAGATGTGGTTAAAAATATTACAACAAGTAAAAAATGCCCCGAAGTTTCTTCGGCGCGATTGAGTTTCCTGTTCAGCGTGTAATCAAGGCCACTGAAAATAGATCTATCTTTCGGTGGTCTCGGTGCAATGCTGTATGAGCCGCGGCCATGAAACTAACCACGACCCGGTGGTGGCCTAACCTAAATCGTTGCCAGACACACGATTTGGCTAACTTTAACCTTAAATAAAATAAAAACTACTGAGGCTAAAGGGCTGCAATTTGGTATGTTTGTTGATTGGAGGGTGGATGATCAACAGGCCAATTTGCAGCCATCTAGCCCCAGTAGCTTTTAAGATCTGAGGGCGGACGGACAGACAAAGCTGGCACAATAGTTTTCTTTTACAGAAAACTAGAAAGAGGGTAGCATTGCATTCCCAATAAATGATCTTTGGAAGTCGTATAAAAAAGAGAAAAAATTGGATTGTTTTACATAAATTACAATTTCATGTAGGTTATTCTTTCAAAAAAAAAGAAGAGGGCAGCATTGCATTGACCAATAAATTATATCTTTTTGGAATTCTTATAAAAATGTTTTTTTTTTTACGCACAAAATTCTATTTCATTCAATGGAAGGGCTCCACCGGAGAGGACCAGTGGCTGCCCCTCCCTGCTGAAGCGGGTGGCAGGGTACAATAGTGAGAGGATCAGTGGCTGCCCCTCCCTGTCGAAGCGGGCGGAAGGGCTGCAATGGTAAGAGGACCAGTGGCTGCCCCTTCCTGCTAAAGCTTGCAGAAGGGCTCCAATGGTGAGAGGACCAGTCGGTGCCCCTCCCCGCCGGAGGGGCACCGAAGCGGGTGGAAGGGCTGCAATGGTGAGAGGATCAGTGGCTGCCCCTCTCCGCCGAAGATGGCGGAAGGGCTCCACCAGCTAGGACCAGTGGCTGTCCCTCCCCGCAGAAGCGGACAGAAGGACTCCAATGGTGAGAGGACTAGTGGCTCTGCTGACAGACCAGTGGGTGCCCCTCACCACCAAAGAGGGCAGAAGGGCTCCAATGGCGAGGACCAGTGGGTGGCCCTCCCCACCGAAGAGGGTGGGAGGGCTCCACTGGCGAGGACCAGTAGCTGCCTCTCCCTGCCGAAGCAGGCGGAAGGGCTCCAATGGTGAGGACCAGTGGGTGCCCCTCACCACCGAAGAGGACTTCGGAAGAGCTCCACCAGCGTGGACCAGTGGGTGCCCCTCCCCGCCGAAGCGGGTGGAAGGGCTCCAGTGGTGAGGACCAGTGGGTGCCCCTCCCTGCCGAAGCAGGTGAAAAGGCTCCAATGGTGAGGACCAGTGGGTGCCCCTCCCTGCCAAAGTGGGTGGAAGGGCTCCAGTGGCGAAAGCCAGTGGGTGCCCCTCCCCGCCGAAGCTGTCAGAAGGGCTTCTCTGACAAGGACTAGTGGGTGCCCCTCACCACCGAAGAGGGAGGAAGGGCTCCAATGGTGAGGACCAGTGGCTGCCCCCTCCACACCGAAGAGGGTGGAAGGGCTCCACCGGTGAGGACCAGTGGGTGTCGCTCACCAAAGAGGGCTTCAGAAGGGCTCCACCGGCAAGGACCAGTGGCTGCCCCTCACCACTGAAGAGGGCTTCGGAAGGGCTCCATGGATGAGTGCCAGTGGCTGCCCCTTCCCACCGAAGTGGGAGGAAGGGCTCCACCAGTGAGGACCAGTGGGTGCCCCACACCACCGAAGAGGGCTTTGGAAGGGCTCTACTGGCAGGGGCCAGTGACTGCCCCTCCCTGCCGAAGTGGGGGGAAGGGCTCCACTGGCGAGGACCAGTGGCTGCCCCTCACCACCGAAGAGGGCTTCGGAAGGGCTCCACTGGCAAGGACCAATGGGTGCCCCTCCCCAGTGGGTGGAAGGGCTTCACAGGCAAGAACCAGTGGGTGCCCCTCACCACCGAAGAGGGCTTCGGAAGGGCTCCACCGGCGAGGGCCAGTGGCTGCCCCTTCCCCCCGAAGTGGGTGGAAAGATTCCACCGGCGAGGACCACTGGCTGCCCCTCACCATCAAAGAGGGCTTCGGAAGGGCTCCACTGGCGAGGACCAGTGGCTGCCCCTCCCCGCAGAAGCAATCGGAAGGGCTCCACCAGTGAGGACCAGTGGCGGCCCCTCCCCGCCGAAGTGAGCAGAACGGCTCCACTGGTGAGGACCAGTGGGTGCCCCTCCCCACCGAAGCAGGTGGAAGGGCTCCAGTGGTGAGGACCAGTGGCTGCCATCCCTGCTGAAGAGGGAGGAAGGGCTCCGCTGACAATGACTAGTGGGTGCCCCTCACCACCGAAGAGGGCAGAAGGGCTCTGCTGACACACCAGTGGGTGCCCCTCACCACCAAAGAGGGCGGAAGGGCTCCAATGGTGAGGACCAGTGGGTGCCCCTCCTCGCCGAAGCGGGCGGAAGGGCTTCAGTGGTGAGGACCAGTGGGTGGCCCTCCCCACAAAAGCGGGTGGAAGGGCTCCACCAGCGAGGACCAGCGGGTGCCCCTTACCACTGAAGAGGGCGGAAGGGTTCTGCTGGCAATGACCACTGGGTGACCCTCACCACCAAAGAGGGTGGAAGGACTCCAAAGGTGAGGACCAGTGGCTGCCCCTCCACAACAAAGTGGGCGGAATGGCTCCAGTGGCAAGGACCAGTGGCTGCCCCTCACCACCGCTCCAATGGAGAGGATCAGTGGCTGCCCCTTCCCACCGAAGAGAGTGGAAGGGCTCCAGTGGTGAGGACCAGTGGGTGCCCCTCCCCACCGAAGTGGGTGGAAGGGCTCCACCGCCGAGGACCAGTGGCTGCCCCTCCCCGCCGAAGCGGGCGGAAGGGCTCCACCGGCCGAGGACCAGTGGCTGCCCCTCCCCGCCGAAGCGGGTGGAAGGGCTCCACCGGCGAGGACCAGTGGCTGCCACTCCCCACAGAAGCAGGCGGAAAGTTTCCTCTGGTGGGAGCCAACAGCTGGTTGGGGGAAACCATCTGTTGGCCCTAGCTGGTTGGGGGAACCAGCTTTTGTTACCAGCTGGTCGGGGGAAACCAGCTGGTGGACCCACCATTGGAGTCCGTCCACCTGCCGGTGGGGAAGGGCAGCCATTGGGCCCTGCCGGAGAGTCCGTCCACCGCTCGGTGGGGAAGGGAAAGACGCAGCTGGCCTACCCGGAGAGTCCGTCCACCGCTTCGTGAAGAAGAACAGAGCTGGCCCTACGGAGGAGTCCATCCACCCGCTCCGGTGGGGAAGGGCAGACGCTGGCCCCTGCCGGAGGAGTCCGTCCACCCGCTCCGGTGGGGAAGGGCAAACACTGGCCCCTGCCGGAGGCGTCTGTCCACCCGCTCCGGCGGGGAAGGACATCTGCTCACCCTGCCAAGGTGGGCAGAAGGGCTCTACCTGTTGGAGCAAACCTGTTGGTCCAACTGGTGGAGTTTATTTGCCTACCCCGGTGGGAAGGGGCAGTCATTGGCCCCTGTTGACAGTCAGTCTGCCTTCCTTGGTTGGAAAGGCAGCCTTTGGCTCCCACTGGCTGAGTTCGTTGGCTTGGTCCAGTGGGAAGGACTGCCTTTGGTGTCCTCCAGCCAAGTCCATGCATCTGCCCCGGTGGGAAAGGCAGTATTTGGCACCTATTGGGGAAGTCCGTCTGTTTGGTCCCCTAGCGAAGGTGCAGTTGTCAGCTCCTGCTGGGAAAGTCTGGCCTTTAAAAGTACCTTTTTCCTCTCTGGTACTGATTCTTCATGGCTGTCTGCCGGAATTGTGCCCGAGTCTGTTTCATCTGGCTCTTCTGCTCCTTGCGTCTTCTTCCGGCATTTTTTCGGCTGTGGATTTGGGGGCCTCTGCTTCTGTTGTCCCGGGATTCGTTTCCGTGGTAGCCCTGGAACCCGCCATTGAAACGGTTGATCCTGGGCTCGAGCCTTAGGCCTATAGTCTCGTGATTCTTCGTCGTCGTCCGATTCCTCTTCTTCTTCTGATTCTCCCTCATCTCCTTCTTCATCGCCTGATTCATCTTTATCTTCTTCAGATTCTCCTCCTCTTGTTCTTCATCACGTGATTCTTCTTCATGTTCTGGTTTTCACCAACTTCTTCATCATCTTCTTGTTCGTCATCTGCTGGTTTCCTCATCATTTTCCAATTCTTCCTCTTTCTAACTCTCCAACCTCCTCTGATTGTTTAACATCATCTGGCTCTTCAGCATACGTTTCTTCTTCACTGCCATCGTCTAATATTTCACTGTGTTCACCTAATTTTTTGCTATCTTCATCTAATTCTTTGTTATCTTCTGTTCCTACGCTGTCCTCTATTATTGATTTTTCATTACCGCCTTCTGTTTCCTCAAACTCTTCAGCACCTAATTCAGGTCTACTTTTTACAGGTACAATTTCAGTTTCAGGCTGGAACTCTAATTCATTATCGGCACCTGCTTCTAAAACGGTAACATTTTCCTCCTCCAGGTTTTCTTCCTGCCTTTCCTGCCTCTTTCTTCTCCGTCTGTTTCTCCGTAGTTTACCTTTCTCCTCCTCCTTGGGACATTCCTCTTCAGCATCTTCCACTTCGGCCAGCAAACTGAAGGGGTTGACATCGCAAAGTTCGAACACTTCCTTGTCGTCTTCCTCAACAGGTGCTAATTTGTCCTCTTCCTCTGGATGCCTTCCACAGCTAGAATCCTCTACTGCAGCTCCACTTTCTACAGGTGTCCCTTCTATCTCATTTTCGTCACCAGCTTCTAGAACTATAACATTTTCATTTTCTTCCTCGGGACATTCTTCTTGCGTTTGCTGCTTCTTTCTTCTCCTTCTATTTCTCTGTGATTTACCTTTCTTCTCCTCCTTTACGCTTTCCTCTTCTACATCTTCCACTTCGGCCAGCAAACTGAAGGGGTTGACATCATAAAAGTTCGAACACTTCCTTGTCGTCTTCCTCAACAGGTGCTAATTTGTCCTCTTCCTCTGGATGTCTTCCACAGCTAGAATCTTCTACTGCAGCTCCACTTTCGTCATTAACTTCTAGAACAATAACATTTTCTTCCTCCGGATATTCTTCCCGTGTTTGCTGCCTCTTTCTTCTTCTGTTTCTCAGGGATTTACCTTTCTTCTCCTTTATGCATTCCTCCTCTACATGTTCCCCTTCAGTCGGTAAATTGAAGAGGTTAGCAATGGAAAGTATGGCCATATCGTCAGCGTCTTCCCCAGCAGGTACTGATTTGTCCCTCTTCTGAATGTTTTCCAAAAGTCTCTCCTACTTTGGTTTCACTTTCTTCAGGTACCCATTCTTCATTCTTCATCCCTTTCTTCATCTGTTGTAATTTCGAATACTTCTGGTCAAGCTCCTTCCCTCTCTGGACCAGAATCTTCTCCTTCTCTTCCATATCTCTCCTGGCATTTTCCATATACAAGTTGAACTTCTCTTCCTTTTGGATGACTTCGTTCAAGAGCTTGTTCACTTCCTCTTCCTTTCTAGCCGCTTCCTTTTCCATCAGCTCTCGATGGGAATTCAGTCTCTCCTCTTCCCTTGCGTTCCATTCGTCGAAGTCTTTCAAGGCCTGACTTTTTCGTTCCGTTTCTTCTTCTTTCTGCTTGATCAGCGCATCCTTTTCTTCTAGATGATGTTGAAGAGCCTCATTCTGGGCCTTGGCTTCTTGCAGGAGAAGATTGGTCTTACTCTCCTGGTCTAACGCCCTCTGCAAGTCTTCTCGCAACTTTGCGTTTTCATCTCCTTTCTGGTGTAGCCTCTGCTCATGATCACTTTCCATTGCCACAATCTTATTCTCCAGAATCAATACTTCGTCCTTAGCTGCTTCCAGTAATCTTTCCGTTTTGTTTCCTTGACTGGAAGCCCTGCTTAGTTCTGCTTCTAACTGCTGCTTTTCCGCAAGCAGTTTCTCATGAAGCTGCAAGATGTTTGCTAATCTGGAGTTTTCCATATCTTCTGACTTTTCATTTTCACATTCCGGTTGCCCCTGTTGTTTGAGAGACAACTGCGTTTCCTCATTCTCCTCCTTCTTGTCCATGTCCATGTCCAGGTCTTTATCCAGTTCCATAATCCGTTGTCCTTGACGATTGCGTCTCCTGCAACCGAACCAGGCCAGACAAAAACCGACAACAAGACCAGTGACAGCAATTGCTATCACCATCGGTGAAGGCCAGAAGTTCGGTTCGTAGACGCAGTCATCATATAAAGTTTTCAAATCGAAATCCGATCCATATCCAGGTCCCCCGGCAACAAGCGACGTCCAAAGGGCGTCGAACACCGAGGAAAAAACATGGTTCAAAAGCATTGTTAATAAAGCACAAATTATAATGAATACGCTCATTTTTGAGAGTTGTGACTTGGCTAGCATCTTGCTCGTAGCATAGTTTCAAAATCTGCCACTAAAAAAATTTCTGGGATTCCCAGAAATCCTGGAGCTTCCCATGGAACCCGGAGACTCTTCCAGTCCTTCTGGCGGAGCCAAGTCTTCATGGCTCTGCCTATGTAGCATATGGGCTTCAGAGATGCTTTTCCAGGATTGTCTTCAGGAGATTCTTCGGAGCGTATATCAGTCCCGTAAGAGACAATTGGAGTCGCCTGTATATATATATATATATATATATATATATATATATATATATATATATATATATATAT
>NC_089747.1:3017500-3047500 GCF_040412425.1 Macrobrachium rosenbergii | reverse complement strand
GTTTCAAAGTAGATTTTATAATCAAAACATTAGTAGCAAAAAATAACTTCCAATAAGATAGTTCCAGATCTCATTGAACCTCAGGCAAAATTCTAAATTACCTTTCGTTTTGCTTATGTTGAGCGTCCTCTCTCTCATTCTTGTAGTCTCTTACTTATTACCTATGTACAGTGAGGTCTCTCAAAGATAACAAGGTTCTCATTGATTTACACTGACTCTCATCAAAGCTACAATGGTCATCAGCGATATGATGAGTCTGAGAGAGAGATAAGAGGTTTACAATGAAAACAAGTAAAAAATTCGCCGAAATTTCTTGGGCGCAGTCGAGTTTTCTGTACACCGTATAATGCTGTACGAAACTTTCAGCCACGGCCCATGAAACTCAGCCACGGTCCGGTGGTGGCCTGTGTTGTTGGTACTAATAACGGTGACAGAAGTACGATCATGGCTAAATTTAACCTTACATAAAATAAAAACTACTAAGGCTAGAGGGCTGCAATTTGGTATGTTTGATGACTGAAGAGTGGATGATCAACATACCGATTTGCAGCCCTTTAGCCTCAGTAGTTTTTAAGATCTGAGGGCAGACAGAGAAAGTGCGGACAGAAAAAAGTGCGGACGGACAGACAAAGCCATCTCAATAGTTTTCTTTTACAGAAAACTAAAAGGAACTTTATAATGAAAAAAGCTCTGGAGGATATTCATACATAAACTCTCAAAGAACAATCGGGATGAGCTACACAAGAGCAAATTTCCAGATGAAGGATAATCATAACTTTGGAGCGAAGCAAAAATTAAGAAAAATACTGCACGAGAAGTAGAAGGCACACCATTAAGCTCTCAAGCAACCCCTGCCTTTGAAGACGCGAGTACTCCCAAATGTTTCTTGGTGATGACTCAATAGGTTTGGTAGAAAGTAGGGCCATATACTGCCCTGAAATGGAAGACTGCAGTATGTGCAAAAATCCAAAACTGAGAAAAATGGTAGATACTCCCTTGCCTCACTACTGATTTTGTAGGTACTGCAAATGGGACCCCTTAAATACTCGTGGGAAGCATCGAAGAACCATTCTGAAACTACCGTAACTTGTGTATTAGTGTTTCACGAGCCCCGTAGGTGGCAGATCTCAATTTCGAAAATTTTGCAGATACTGCAATTTTCCATTTTAGGGCAGTATGGTCATCTGCATCATAATCATCTAAGGAGTTTGGTTTTGCATTGGAAAAGGAATAGAGGCTTTTTCAGAGACTAATATAATGCTTTTAGAAGGATGTTCAGTTAGGTAGGTAAGTAAAAATATTTGGAGATGTTGTAGTTATAAAGATGGTGATGGAACTCGATTAAAAAAAATAGTCTGATTATTAAATTTCATGTAACCAAGTTCTTTTCCCTACAGAGTTTGATTTCTGTATGATTTCATGTCGATTTGAAGTTATCTTTGTATGTTCCCTCTTTGGTTCCAAGATTCACTGAGAAGGCATAGTTGAACCTTGTCTAAGGTGGGGAGGGTAATTGGGAAAAAGAGCTTTGAAAGAAGAAGGAAATCATGCATGCTTTCATCCCCACATCTAACACCTCAGTGATACAGCACCCATGAGGCCAGTGCCTTAGGAGAGAAGTGATAACTAGCTAGACTTAAGCGAGAATAGTGTATACTGGATGAAATACTGACCACATTCAAAATGTCAACGCTAGAGCAACAGAGGAGGTGCAAATACAGAGATGACCTCAACAAAGCTGTGGTCATAATAGCCCCCCAAAAAAGCAGAAGTATAGTAGGAGGTGCCCTCAGGATTAGACATCAAGAAAAGGTTAAGGGTATCAGAGGGTACCAGCTACTTGGTCACGTCAATTGGGAACTGCTGTAAAGTGTTTGATTATCTGTTCCAGATAAGAGATTAAACCAGTTAAGGGTTGCATACATAAAACTTAAACTTTGAAGGACTTTGGCATGTGGATTTATAAATTACAATCCATAACAAGAAATAACAAAAAAAAGAGGGTACAGAACTGAGTTGCAAAGACTTAGAAAACCAATGAAAAATTCTAGTTTTATGTAAAAAAAAAATAAGTTGAGATTACAGGGCCATGTGTCTTGGGACAGATGTGTGTAAGTTTACGTAAGCACACTCGAGTACAATGTTTGTAGTGAGAGATGCAGTAAGGTGGACCAGCTGAGGCAACACTTGACACAGATTTCAGGAAGGAGGTTAAGGAGAAAATAGGAAAAGTGTGCTCGAGAGAGAGAAGACTTCAGAGTAAATGTTGCCAATGTTACTCCAAGTAGTTAACGGGAAAAGGTGCAGGTGTATGACCAGATGGCGTTTCATGGGTGGGGCCAATACTTAAAGGCTGATGTGTATATGTATGTACCAGGTACTGTGGTGAGTCACATACAGAGTAACTGAGCTCATTCAGCAATATTCATGTAGATGGACAACTTTTTTTTTTAGGGAAAGATGAGTGAAATGATTATCAAGGTTAGTAATAAAAAAGAATAGGAACAAAGAGGGATTAATAATATCTGTGGAAGTACAAGAAATGTCTGTATTTTGTGTATCAGAAGACAGGAAAATCAAGGACCGTTCTTGGGATAAAGAGAGCTTATTGGCACATTGCGATGCTTACCGATACTGTAAAATACTGCTACTCTGATACTGTAAAATACTGCTGCTCTGATACTGTAAACTGCTGCTGCTCTGATGCTGTAAACTGCTGCTGCTCTGGTACTGTAAACTGCTGCTGTTCTGATACTGTAAAATGCTGCTGTTCTGATACTGTAAAATGCTGCTGCTCTGGTACTGTAAAATACTGCTACTCTGATACTGTAAAATACTGCTGCTCTGATACTGTAAAATACTGCTGCTCTGATGCTGTAAACTGCTGCTGCTCTGGTACTGTAAACTGCTGCTGTTCTGATACTGTAAAATGCTGCTGTTCTGATACTGTAAAATGCTGCTGCTCTGGTACTGTAAACCACTGCTGCTCTGATACTGTAAACTACTGCTGCTCTGATACTGCAAAAACTGCTGTTCTGATACCGCAAAATACTGCTGTTCTGATACTGTGAAATACTGCTCTGATACTGTAAAATACTGCTGCTCTGATACTGTAAAAATACTGCTCTCTGGTACTGAAATACTGCTGCTCTGATACTGTAAAAATATGCCTGATACTGTAAAATACCGCTGCCTGATACCGCAAAACTGCTGCTCTGATACTGTAAAATACTGCTGCTCTGATACTGCAAAAACTGCTGCTCTGATACTGTAAAATACTGCTGCTCTGATACTGTAAAATACTGCTGCTCTGATACTGTAAAATACTGCTACTCTGATACTGTAAAATACTGCTGCTCTGATACTGCAAAAACTGCTGCTCTGATACTGCAAAAACTGCTGCTCTGGTACTGTAAATACTGCTGCTCTGATACTGTAAAATACTGCTGCTCTGATACTGTAAAATACTGCTACTCTGATACTGTAAAATACTGCTGCTCTGATACTGCAAAAACTGCTGCTCTGATACTGCAAAAACTGCTGCTCTGATACTGCAAAAACTGCTGCTCTGATACTGTAAAATGCTGCTGCTCTGATACTGTAAAATACTGCTGCTCTGATACTGTAAAATACTGCTGCTCTGATACTGTAAACTACTGCTGCTCTGATACTGCAAAAACTGCTGTTCTGATACCGCAAAATACTGCTGTTCTGATACTGTGAAATACTGCTGCTCTGATACTGTAAAATACTGCTGCTCTGATACTGTAAAATACTGCTGCTCTGATACTGTAAAATACTGCTGCTCTGATACTGTAAACTACTGCTGCTCTGATACTGCAAAAACTGCTGCTCTGATACTGTAAAATGCTGCTGCTCTGATACTGTAAAATACTGCTACTCTGATACTGTGAAATACTGCTGCTCTGATACTGACTGCTGCTCTGATACCGTGAAATACTGCTGCTCTGATACTGTGAAATACCTGTGATACTGTAAAAATACTGCTGCCTGATACTCTGAAATACTGCTGCCTGCTACTGTAAAAATACTGCTGCTCTGATACGTAAAATACTGCTGCTCTGATACTGTAAAATACTGCTGCTCTGATACTGCTGCTGCTCTGATACTGCAAAAACTGCTGTTCTGATACCGCAAAATACTGCTGTTCTGATACTGTGAAATACTGCTGCTCTGATACTACTGCTGCTCTGATACTGTAAAAATACTGCTGCTCTGGTACTGCTGAGAAATACTGCTGCTCTGATACTGTAAAATAGACTGATACTGTAAAATACTGCTGCCTGATACTCAAAAACTGCTGCTCTGATACTGTAAAATACTGCTGCCTGGATACCGCAAAAACTGGAGTAAAATACTGCTTGGTACTGTAAATACTGCTGCTCTGATACTGCAAAAATGATACTGTAAAATACTCCTGATACTGTAAAAATACTGCTGCTCTGATACTGCAAAAACTGCTGACTCTGCAAAAACTTCTGATACTGCAAAAACTGCTGCTCTGGACAACAACTGATACTACAAAACTGCTGTGACTGTAAAATTGTCCCTGATACTGCAAAAACTGTTGCCTGACAACTGTAAAAATACTGCTCTGATACTGTAAAATACTGCTGCTCTGATACTGCAAAACTTTTCGCTCTGATACTGTAAAAATACTGCTCTGATACTGTAAAATACTGCTACTCTGATACCGTAAAATACTCTGCTGCTCTGATACTGCAAAAACTGCTGCTCTGATACGCAAAACTGCTGCCTGATACCGCTGATACTGTCACTTACTGCAAAAACTGCAGCTCTGATACTACAAAAACTGCTGCTCTGATACTGTAAAAAACTGCTGCTCTGATATGCAAAACTGTTGCTCTGATAAAAAAATGTTGGGAGACAGTACAACAGACATGTGCCAAGGTTCAGAAATGCCTTGTAAAGACCTGGAGAATCTTTTACGGTGAAATGCTCCCATATGGCAAAGGACCTGTTCATTAAGGACAACAACAGTGACCTCATTGTCCCAGCAGGACAACAATGGTAACATGACACCGTCTACGTTCTACATAATGATATTGTCACTTACTAACCAGGGGTCAAAAATACAAAAAAAATGTTGGTAAAAAAATACGAAAAAATGTGATTTTCTTTTTTTTACGAAATGATAAAAAAGAAAAGCAGATGAGAATGAAATTTATGATAGCAGACGTACGAAAGGAGAGACAGCACTATGTCTGGGATATAATGAAGCCAAATTACAAGTGTGAAAAATGCAGTGATCATATCTAGTTTGGTGGAGAAACGTGAATCGAGCTAAGAGATAACTCCTCTATTGTCTGGAAGCGTGTGGGGGTGTGGAAAAAAATATAAATATATAATTTGTAATTTATAAACCCGAGGTTGAAACTGCTTGTCAAAGAAGTGATCTTGTTCTAGTTTTGTAAAGTGGGAAATGAACGTGAGTTTATAGAGGTCTGTTGTCTAGCTGGCTCAGTGCAGTTTGAAGGGGTGACTGCTGAAAAATCTGTACGTCAGAGTTGGTGATATGGATACATATAAAGTTCAAGAAAATTTCTAAAAATCTTGAGGGTTTTTTGAATATAAATATTGCATGCTGTATTTGTATTTGTTTATGCGTCTGGGCACAACAACGGTTATTTGTTATTGATATTGTCTTTTGTTATGACCACGGGGAAGTGAGCCATGACAGGCCCGAAGAACCGCGGTATGAGGAAGGGCAAGGAAAGGGCGTTCAGTTTCTGATGACGAGATGAAACTGCAACCGACCGGCGCTTAGGAGGCTTCCTTATGGCTGAGAGAGAGAGAGAGAGAGAGAGAGAGAGAGAGAGAGAGAGAGAGAGAGAGAGAGAGAGAATATAAGACAATATTCCCAGAGAATATGACACGAGAGACAGAAAAGGTATGCATGTCAATCACGACATTACAGAGAGAGAGAGAGAGAGAGAGAGAGAGAGAGAGAGAGAGAGAGAGAGAGCCATGTTTTAGGGTGGGAAACAACGAGCAGCAGCAGTGGCTATAACAGCAGCAGCAGCAGCAGCGGTCACAGCAGCAGCAGCAGCAGGAATAGCAGCAGCAGCGATCCCAGATTATATCCTTCTCGACTTTCCTGCCTTTCGAAAGAACCCACGTCCTCCACGCCCATGCCTCATCCCCCCGACACGTTAAACGATAATTGTGCAATATCGGAACAAAAACCGGTGTGGGCGGTGGGAGAGACGCCCCTGGAAGGACAGGAGGATAGGATACAGGATGGGAGGATAGGATGGAAGCGCAAGGCAGTAATGTATCCCACCGCGAGATTTATAGAAGCAGTAATTGGCGGCCTTTGCAGCGGGCCGATTCTCGCAGGTCACGAAGCGCGTACGGTATCGTGGCGCCCCTGACTGACGAGGAGGTGCTCCTCCTCGCTACCCGTGCCCGTGGGCAGGTCACGATCTCGGCCGGGGCACGGCCGGGCCCCGCGGTTGTAACCTTGCCTGACCCGCTGCCGCTACGGCACACTAACCATCGCCTACATCAACGCCAACGAGTCATTAATTGCTAACCTGCTCTTGGCCGGTATTCGCCCTCCGCTAACCGTTCATAAAGGGACTCTTTAGATATGTTAAAGGCGGAGCTCCGTTTCCCCCTTAGGGAGGTTTTTTATAGAGAGAGAGAGAGAGAGAGAGAGAGAATGTGGAAGGCCTGAATATGGAATCATTGCCAGGATTTTCAAGAACGATAATTTAAGATACAAGTCGGCAATTTGAGTCAGTGAGAGAGAGAGAGAGAGAGAGAGAGAGAGAGAGAGAGAGACGCCCTAACCCATAATGAACAGAATTCGGAGCGCACGATTTCAGGTGATATACGCCTCAAGGCAAAAGCATACATGAGGAGCAATTTGTCGGGATTCGTTATTTCGCCGAGACTTTATTTTTGGTTCTCTCTCTCTCTCTCTCTCTCTCTCTCTCTCTCCTCCTCTGTCTGTCTCTCTCTCTCTCCCTCTGTCTGTCTATCTCTTTCTCTCTCTACTCTCTCTCTCTATCTCTGTCTCTGTCTCTCTCTCTCTCTCTTTCTCAATTTCTCTACTGATTCCATATTTCTAGCTTTCCACATCTTCTCTCTCTCTCTCTCTCTCTGTCTCTCTTCTCTGAATTCAAATTTCATCCAGAATTATCTCTGATTCCATATTGTAGCTCGACATCTCTCTCTCTCTCTCTCTCTCTCTCTCTCTCTCAAAAATTTTGAAAAGTGATTCTCTCTCTCTGACTCTCTCTCTCTCTCTCCCTCTCTCTCTCTCTCTCTCTCTCTCTCTCTCTTTCTCTCTCAATCAATTTGGCCTTAAACTATGGCACTCGAAAATTTTGAAAATGATTCCATATTCTAGCTTTCCACATCTCTCTCTCTCTCTCTCTCTCTCTCTCTCTCTCTCTGAATCAATTTGGAATGACACCAAATTTGGCAGCATATACCAGAATTATGGCACTCGAAAATTTTGAAAGTGATTCCATATTGTAGCTTTCGACATCTCTCTCTCTCTCTCTCTCTCTCTTCTCTCTCTCTCCCTCTCTCTCTCTCTCTCTCTCTCTCTCTCTCTCTCTCTCTCTCTCTCTCTCTCAATCAACTCATGGGACTGAAATTTTGAAAAATGATTCATATTCTATCTTTCTCTCTCTCTCTCTCTCTCTCTCTCTCTCTCTCTCTCTCTCTCTCTCTCTGAATCAATTTGGCATGACACCAAATTTGGCAACATATACCAGAATTATGGCACTCGAAAATTTTGAAAGTGATTCCATATTCTAGCTTTCCACATCTCTCTCTCTCTCTCTCTCTCTCTCTCTCTCTCTCTCTCTCTCTCTCTCTCTCTCAGAATCAATTTGGCATTGACTCCAAATTTGGCAACATATACCGTGAATTATGGCACTCGAAAATTTTGAAAATGAATTCATATTCAAGTAGTGAAAACTTAGGTAGATGAAGATATAAATAGACAAAACTATTAAACTATTAGGATATTGAAAAAATTATGCATAAGACAGAATGGAAGGCAGGTTAAGACATACAGGGAGTTTTACCTTGATATTACTATTACACCAACCTCAACGCAGAATTCCATAGTAGAGGGTAGTTTCTGAATCAGTCACATATTTTTGCAGAGACCAATAAAACCTTTGGTTTTACAGTCCTGAAAAGAATGTAAGTCTAAAATTTGTTATATGGGATCTTAACATTCAGATCCTGTAAGTTTCTTAATCATGATATGATATAAATTAGTAAACAGAAGGAAACGAAAATATGGTTGAATGGCATCTAGCCCTCAGGAAGTAAAGTGACAAACCAGGAACGAGAGACCAGATCCAACTTTGACAGATATACGGTTGATCAAAAGTTGAAGAAGGTTTCAGCTGAATCTGTGGTATGCTAAATGTTTGGTTTGGTATCCAGAAGAGAAGATAAATTCTGTGCCTTGAATCTCTCTGCACTCAAGTTAGTAACTAAGCTGAGTCCTTTATCACCACTGATCTATCTTGGACGTGTTCGGACAAGGCCAAAGTGAAACAATATCAACCATAATAGTCCATTTTGGGGACCAAATTGCTTGCACACCATGAGCTGTAAAGAATGAAGACGCCTTTCATTTACTCATTAATTTATAAGTGTCCAAAGTGCATTTATCTAAGTGGACTGTCACTCATTTACACGTGTCCCACGTGCATTCATCTAAGTGGACTGCCATTCATTTACAAGTGTCCCAAGTGCATTCATCTAAGTGGACTGTCATTCATTTACAAGTGTCCCAAGTACATTCATCTAAGTGGACTGTCATTCATTTACAAGTGTCCCAAGTACATTCATCTAAGTGGACTGTCATTCATTTACAAGTGTCCCACGTGCATTCATCTAAGTGGACTGTCATTCATTTACAAGTGTCCCAAGTGCATTCATCTAAGTGGGACTGTCATTCATTTACATGTTCATCATCTAAGTGGACTGTCATTCATTTACAAGTGTCCCACGTGCATTCATCTAAGTGGACTGTCATTCATTTACAAGTGTCCCAAGTGCATTCATCTAAGTGGACTGTCATTCATTTACAAGTGTCCCAAGTGCATTCATCAGTGGAATGATCCATGCAGACTCATGTTGGCATTGAAAAATCACGTGACGGGTAACCCTTCCGAGAATGACAAGGTCCCAGAGCATATGACACCCCTGTAAGTCAATAATTGCGCCCTTTGTTAGTAACACCACTTAGCCGAATTGGTGGAATTGGGTACCCAGTGGCCAAAATGAGGGGAAAACAGATAAGGATCAACCAGAGGTACCAAAACCATCTAAGGTTGAGGCTGGGAGCTTGATCGTGACAAGGTTGAACCCTTGCATTTTGAATGAGAGAAGTTTCCAAGGGACAATGATTTGTTCGCTTATGACATTTTCAGTTAGGACTCAAAAGACTCCAGTGAAAAGACATTTTGAGTAATGAATGTCTTTGACTGTAAACTAACAGTGTAATATGAAGATAAAAATGCCCATAAAAACACTATATACATGTTGCAACCGTTTGTCCATGTTTCATCAGCGATCAGGAAAACAGGAGTATTGGTAATAGATATAAATATATGCTTGCAACGTGTAATATAGCGTTTTCATGGGTCTTTTTTATTTTAAATAATGTTTCTTATAGTGAAATGGACACTGATAACGCTTAAAATTTCCGTGGAATAAAAAATAATGACACTTGAGAAAGATGTGAGTTACATGCCTTTCGATAGAATCTGTTTCAAATAGTACATAACTTACGAATCAATCTTGTTATGAGCCAGCCATCCCCTATGGTATAATAGTTTGAAAGACTATTATTAATTACCAAATGAAGCCACGCGTCTTTGAAATCTGCAGTATGATATGACGATGATTCCGCATAGCAAAGTATTTGTTATCACGAATAATGTCCCAGAGAAAGTCGACTAAACAGGTTAGTCAGCTTCAGTGACCTCGCGTGTTGTGACGCCAGATAACTGGTGACCAAGCAATCTACGAGGCGTGTAGCAACTGTGGAATGTTTTCAGTGACTTCCACAAAGAGTTAAATTGGGATTGTTATATGAATGAATAAGCTTTTTGTCCACCTTAACATCACTTCAATATGAAAATTATCGAATGAAATTTTGATTTATTTGTTCCTGAAAAGAGTTCAGTCATATCTGGTGCTATCTAAAAGAAAAATAACCTTTTATTATTATTATTATTATTATTATTATTATTATTATTATTATTATTATTATTATTATTATTATTATTATTATTATTATTATTAAAATGTAAAGAGATCAACTTTATGAATTTATACGTACATAAACACTATTAGAAAGTCAAACGAAATGAATTACTGTCGTTTTAAAATTAAAAAGTTTTGGATATATTAGGAAAATTACACTTTCTCTAGATGTCCTTTGAAGTCAAAATTTGACAAACAAACAAAATATTGTTACCAAAACTTTGGTATATTAATCAAAATTTCTCAGGAAAGACATTGAAATTATACTCAGACGATCTTGAGGAACGTTGGTGCAACGTGTATGTATGTATGCGCACACGCGCTCACACACACACACATACACACACACACGCACGAACGTAAAATTAAAGACAAACAAACGACCGGATAATTATAGATACTCTATAATAGGAGTCAGAAAAACTAAAGCTTCAAAATAATATTATAGTTTCCTCTTTGACATTTAAAGAAATCAACGTTTTAATTATTCTGGAAAATAAAACAAGAGGATAAACATTTCTTTCAATAATAATTACGTCCCTTTTCATGTTGCTTTCGTCTTCAAGTGTCAGACAATTTTATTTTATCCAAATCAAGTCCAATGTCTCTTCAAATTTCTCTGAAACGAATTCCTATACCTGTTCTCTGTATAAGCAACCACGAACCTAAAAACAAACCTGCCTAATTAGATATTCCACAGCCGTCCCTGCCAAATAACGACAATAAGAGTAAAGTGGTGTCTAAAACTAATCCGCCCTGATCTCTTGAGCGGACACGAAAACGACCATAAACATTATTATTTACGGATGCGCGTCCGAGACATCATTAAATCAGACTTGGGTGCTTCGTTTTCTATAGCTCGGAAATTAGAAGCGATGTCGGAGGGGGTACTATTGTATTTGTGAGTCTGGATGATATGTGTAAGTAAGTTGTTGGCGGAACATGAGTTTTGTTTGTCTTGTATAGCGTCGTATGCCTAAGGATTGGATCATTCTTGTACTCTGCGTGTGCGTTGTAATTTTTACTAAAAGCTCGCTGGTCAGAACTAGTCTTTTGGAAATACGAAAGGATTAGGAAAGTGAGGACCCTTGTGTCTACCCCAAGGCTACAGTAACTATTATTATTATTATTATTATTATTATTATTATTATTATTCAGTAAATGAAGCCTATTCATATGGAACATGCCCACAGGGGTCATTGATTTGAAATTCAAAGCTTCCAAGAATATAATGTTCATTAGGAAGAAGGAAGTTTTAGCATTTATGAAGACTTTTCATGGCAACTAAAGCAACTTCATCGACGCATGCGCATTACATTCCCATTATTACAAATTCCACGTCGAGTGGACGGGTTTAGAGGTCAATTATGCTCGGAGCTCATCACGCCCTCATACCAAAGTCAAACTAATTATCAAAGAGTTACGTACGTACACACACTCACAAACACACACACACACACATACGTACACGCATACACGAATCATGATGAACGTGCAGATCGTGGGAAGAAGAAGAAGAAGAAGAAGAGGAAGGAAAGAAAGCCTAAGAGGTGCCAAGGGCAACATTAATCTGCTTTACCTGTAAGGCACAATATTAAGACGGGGCAGACCACCAATTAGACCGGGGTAGAAGCAGCATACCATGCGTGCCTCCTTTAAGGATGGATCCTTGACCACTCCCAGGGTCCTGCCCACACTAGTCTCCACTGTTTGGGTCCTTCTTATCCGGGATCTCTCTCTCTCTCTCTCTCTCTCTCTCTCTCTCTCTCTCTCTCTCTCTCTCTCTCTCTCTCTCGCTTCTCTTCTCTTCGGAGATGAGAAATGAATTCGATAAGGATCGAACAACTTTTTGGCCGCGTGGAAATCTTGTATATAACTGGAGTGACCAAGCTCGCTCTCTCTCTCTCTCTCTCTCTCTCTCTCTCTCTCTTTCTTAACTCTTCTCTCTTTCTCTCTCACTCTCTCTCTCTCTCTCTCTCTCTCTCTCTCTCTGTTGTCCCTGTCTCATCGAACAACTTTTTGACCGTGTGGAAATCTTGTGTATACCGGAGTGACCAAGCTCTCTCTCTCTCTCTTTTTCTTCTCTCTCTCTCTCTCTCTCTCCTCACTCTTTTTTTCTCACTCTCTGTCCCTCTCTATCTCTCTCTCTCTCTCTCTCTCTGTCCCTCTCTATCTCTCCCTGTCTCTCTCTCTCTCTCTCTCTCTCTCTCTTTCCTGTCTCTATCTATCTCTCTCTCTCTCTCCCTGTCTTTCTCTCTCTCTTCCTGTCTCTGTCTCCCCCCCCTCTCTCTCTCTCTCTCTCTCTCTCTCTGGGGCTGTGGCAAATTGAGGGACGGTCGGCAGGCAAGATAGTCTCTCTCTCTCTCTCTATCATTGGGCCCAAGGCGGAACGTGGTGGTCAGCGGGAGTCGCCTTCTTCGGAGGCTGTCGGCTCGGTTCCCACGCTCTGGCCACACTCCCGAGCGACTCCTCCCCTTCGGCAGTAGATCACAAGGAGGACGGTGGATGGACACTGCGTCCATGCCCCCTTCCTGGGACGCCCCCTCCCCCCAACCCTAAAACCTTCGAAGGTATCTCTGTTTATGTGTAATGGAAGCAATTATCTCATTATCTTACGGCTGGCACCTATATAGGCTCGCAAATCAAAACATGCGATCGCGGCGCTAATTGGCGGATTTAAAGACGCGCAATCGGCAGTTATCGTGCAGTGCGATTATGACTCTCCTACGGGGATGATTACTCGTCGAGGTCCGCAGGGTCACGACCAGCCCGAAGCAGTGACGACGGCGAGGCAGGCGAAGCTCTATGGGCGTGTGTTTAGGTAAAGATCGCCCTGGTAATAAGAAGAAGAAGAAGTAGAAGTTATGGATAAGGGAAGGAGGAAAAGAGGTTGGTAGCCCGTACTTAGCGAGAGACGGTCATGAAATGCAATCAGATAAGATGTGAATTTTTTTTAGTTTTTTATTATATTTTATTTTATTTTTTTAAGGCGAAAACATGATAATAATAAAATACCGAGACAGTCTCAGGGCTCGGGTGTACTTTACCTGTTCTTTCGGGCCAGATTATCATGCGAGGATAAAGAATGATATATATATATATATATATATATATATATATATATATATATAATATATATATATATATATATATATATATATATATATATATATATATATATATATATATATATATATATATTTATGGTTATAATGTGTCTGTAAATTGTTGAAAATATTCTAGTGATTGCAATGTTTAAATTATTTGTTGAAATATTTGAACTGAAAAAAGTGAGTTGCAGTTAAAGAACTATTTCCTAATCCAGTTCACCCTAACAATGGACTGTTGATTATACGAATCTTGTCCTTTAATTGTAAGGTTAAATGGCCGAACTGAAAAATACAGCCACAATTACAATACAGTAAAAGAACTATTGTTTAATTCAGTTTTTCCTAACAATAGACTTTTGATTACATGAATCTTGTCCTTTTAATTGTTTGGTGAGATTATTGCATGGACAAAAAAAAAAAAGAGTTACAATTACAGTTAAGGAACTGTTTTTCCTAATTCAGTTTTTTAACAATAACCGTTCATTGCGAAAACTTCAGAAGTGCACTGCCCTAAAATGGAAGACTGCTAAGTCTGCAAAAATACAAAACTGAGAAAAATGGTAGATACTCCATTGCCTCACTACTGATTTTGCAGACACTGCAAATGTGACCCCCTAAATACTCGTGGAAAGCATTGAAGAATCATTCTGAAACTGCAGGAACTTGTGTATTAGTGTTTCACGAGCCCAATAGGTGACAGGTCCCAATTTCGAAAATTTTGCTGATACTGCAGTTTTCCATTTTAGGGCAGTTCTGTGATTATAGTTGTTGATAAGCATTTTTATTTAGATATATGTATTATTGCTTTTGTGATGCATACTGTTGTTTACTTATGTATAAGTTTATCTCATGATCTATGAAGTTTATTTCTTATTTTCTTCTTATTTTCTTTATTTCTTACTTTCTTCTCTCTGTTTCATTTCTTAACATAATAATGATGTCAATTAAAGAATTTCTTATAAAGATATCTTTGTTGTCGATGACACATACCTCAAGAAAATCAAATAAAAAAATTTCTTTCATTCCTTTATTTAGCACATTTTAACCCCTTTTATACTTCTGTTCGTTCTTCCTTTTACTTCCGTTTGTCCTTCTTATTGCAGATGAAGTCAAATACAAATGTAACTGAAAATAGATGTTGTGACAATTGGGGACTTGGAGAGACGACCACAAACATGAGTGGCGAAACCACACACGCGATCCCACGAGGAGGCGCACATGCCAAAAAATCATGAAGGAAGAAGAAGAAGAAGAAGAAGGAGGAGGAGGAGGAGGAGGCGCACATGCCAAAAACATGAAGGAAGAAGAAGAAGAAGAAGAGAAGAGGAAGAAGAAGAAGGAGAAGGAGAAGGAGGAGGAGGAGGAGGAGGAGGAGGAGGAGGAGGCACATGCCAAAACAGGAAGAGAAGAAGAAGAAGAAGAAGAAAAAGAAGGAAGAAGAAGAAGAAGAAAAAGGAGAAGAAGAAGAAGGAGAAGAGGAGGAGGAGGAGGAGGAGGTTTTAGAAGAAGAGGAGGAGGAGGAGGAGGTTTTGAAGAAGAAGAAGAAGAAGAAGAAGCAGAAGAAAAAGCAAATAAAGAAAAAGAAGAAGAAGAAGAAGAAGCAGAAGAAGAAGCAAAAGCAGAAGAAGAAGAAGAAGAAGAAGAAGAAGAAGAAGAAGAAGAAGGAGTGACCTACGCCCACTGACAGCAACCGACATCGTGATCACCGGGGGGCAAGAGGTCAGCGCCGAAATTGGGTTCTCCTCCTTTGCGTGTGTGCTAGAAGCGCCTCTCATAGTTCTCCCTGATGTGATTCGGCTTCCATTACACGGACTTTGCATGCCACATTCCTCGGGGCCCCTTGGGGAGGGACCACCACTCCAGAGGGGGAGGATTGGCTGCAGACGATCAAGTTTCTTTTCCGTCGGGGCAGGACCCGATATAGAAAACGCAGCTTCTGTCAGGCGATTCCCACACTTTTTGGGATGTCCAGCTTGCGCGCCTCGGGGCCCTGGCGAAGGAACAGGCTTCCTAGAGAACCTCGGGCTCCTAGCAAAGGACCAGGCTCCCTGGAGAACCACTTGAGGCCTCGAGGAGGACCAGAATCGCTGGAGATCCTCGGACTCCTAGCGAAGGACCAGGAATCACTGGAGAACCACTCTGAGGCCTCGAGGAGGACCAGAATCGCTGGAGGTCCTCGGGCTCCTAGCGAAGGACCAGAATCACTGGAGAACCACTTGAGGCCTCGAGGAGGACCAGAATCACTGGAGATCCTCTGGGTCCTAGCGAAGGACCAGAATCACTGGAGAACCAATCGAGGCCTCGAGAAGGACCAGAATCACTGGAGATCCTCGGGCTCCTAGCGAAGGACCAAGCTCCCCGGACAACCTCAGGGTCCTAGCGAAGGACCAGGCTCCCTGGACAACCACTCAAAGACTCCTCGGGGCCCTCGATAGGCACTCGGGGCCCTGGAGGACGACCTTAGGCTAATGCTGAGTGATGGCTATGATCAATTGCATTTCTAATGACCGCCGGCTATGGTGGAAATACTGCAGTCAGTCACCTGACTTTTTTTTAAGTTATTTCGGGGATTCGTTGTGGGAACTAAAAGTGAGATGGCCTCGTCTTGCTGTTGCTGGTGGGAGACAGTTGATTTAATATTTATCGACGGGAAAAATTGGGTGATTCGGATCTATTAATGCAAAATACACACAGAGACAATAGATTTAATATTTATCGACGGGAAAAACTGGGTGATTCAGATCAATTAATGCAAACAACACGCAGAAACAATAGATTTAATATTTATCAACAGGAAAACTGGGCGATTCAGATCTATTAATGCAAAATACACACAGAGACAATAGATTTAATATTTATCGACGGGAAAAACTGGGCGATTCAGATCAATTAATGCAAACAATAGATTTAATATTTATCGACGGGAAAGATGGGCGATTCAGATGATTAATGCAAAATACACAGAGAGACAATAGATTTAACATTTATCAACAGGAAAAACTGGGCGATTCAGATCTATTAATGCTAAATACACACAGAGACAATAGATTTAAATTTATTGACAGGAAAAACGGGGCAATTCAGATCTATTAATGCAAACAACACACAGAGACAATAGATTTAATATTTATTGACAGGAAAAACTGGGCAATTCAGATCAATTAATGAAAACTATTGGACTTTAGTTTAGGTCTTTCCAAAAGTACATAAATTTCCTGATTGCACATGAGCCGACAAATTAGGGAAACAGTATTATTGTTGATATTATTATTGGTTAACATTACTATTCCTACCACTAAATATTATTATTATTATTATTATTATTATTATTATTATTATTATTATTATTATTATTATTATTTGATTGAAGGTTTCAAAAGTCTCAAAGATGCCCAGCTGAAAAAGGTCTGTGTTGGAGAACTCATTACAAACGGAATATTTACTTTTCCACGAACTAAGATAAAATGTTTCTACGTTCAGTAATTGTACTTCGTCTGAGTGAATTAAATATTAACAAAACAGCTAATCTATAATTCGTTCCTACTTCATCCTAATACTTATTCGTAAAATTATCATCCATGCACAAATGATCCTGATATTAATTCATAAATTACTTTTCACTCGAAGGTGATGATGATGGTACTAACTCAAGGCCAAAATAAAATTGATATTAGCGTCTTTTAAATTATATCAGATAGTGTAGTGATTATGGAAACTTCTGCTTAATGACAGATATATAACTTCAACGAGGAATTCTTTTGTATTATTCGGGGAAATGGTTTATCATGAATTGCTGATTCTTACACGATTTTAGTCTCTCTTTCTCTTCTTTCTTCTTCTCTCTCTCATTCTATTATATATATATATATATATATATATATATATATATATATATATATATAAATATATACATATAAATGTATAGAGAGAGAGAGAGAGAGAGAGAGAGAGAGAGAGAGAGAGAGAGAGAGAGAGAGAGAGAGAGATTTAAATCATAAAAATCACAATTTATGGATATAATTTATATATATATACTGTATATACATATTGAGAGAGAGAGAGAGAGAGAGAGAGAGAGAGAGAGAGAGAGAGAGAGAGAGAGAGAGAGAGAAACTGCCAATACAGCCAGCAATTAAAGAATATCATAAGCTTAAAGACTCAGTAAGGTATTCAACAACCTCCGCCCCCACCAGCCCCCACCCCCCGTGGGAAAACCACAGGTATGCAGGTGACCACATTGACCCTAATGAATCAAAGGTGGCACAGGTAATAAGAGGAATGGGCGGGGCCTGTGTAAGAGGGCACAGGTGATGACGCAATACCTCGTGAGCAGAAATGGGAAGAACAAGAAAAAGAAGAAGAAGGAGAAGGAGATGAAAATGAAAAGGAATAAAAATAGGAAGATGAACAAGAAATGAAAAGGAAGAAGAAGAACAAAAAGGAGGGGAAGAAAATATAAAGGAAGAAGAAGAAAGAAGAAGAAGAAGAAGAAGAAGAAGACGGAGAGGATGAAAATGAAAAGGAAGAAGAAAGAGGAAAGAAGAAAAACAGCAAAAAAAGGGGAAGACGAAGAAGAAGAAGAAGATTAAAAGGAAGAAGAAGAAGAGATTGAAAAGTAAGAAGAAAAAGAAGGAGAAGGTGAAGAAAATGAATAGGAAGAAGAAGAAGAAGAAGAAGAAGAAGAAGAAGAAGAAGAAGAATAAAAGAAGAAGAAGAAGAAGAAGAAGAAGAAGAAGAAGAAGAAGAAGAAGAAGAAGAAAATGAAAAGGAAGAAGAAGAAGAAGAAGAAGAAGAAAAGAAGAAGAAGAAGAAGAAGAAGAAGAAGAAGCTTATGGTGAGATATTATAAAACTGTTCATTCGAAGCAATTGCCATCTGACGTGTCACTCTGAAAGTCAGAAATATCAATATATATCCCAACTGGGATTCCTTGCGTTCCAACCTGGGACTTGGAAGTATTTGCATATCATTTGAGACCAGAAATATTTGATAAAAAATAAGATAATATCGTTTCTGAGAAAAGACAAAGAAAATAAAATATAAAACAATCGACAGAAGAAATAAAAAGCTAGATTCACAGAAACAATTATCTGCTAAGTTTTCCTCAGAATTGTGATAAACTAATCAAATTGAAAACAAGTGACTACCCGTAGGGGGGAGGGGGGTTAGTGCCGTCAGTGCACCTCATGCGGTGCACTGTAGGCATTACTTAAGGCTCTTTGCAACGTCCCTTTGGCCACTAGCTGCAACCCCTTTCATTCCTTTTACTGTACCTCCGTTCATGTTCTTTCATCCAGCATACTTTCCACCCTATCCTAACAATTGTTTCAACTGCTTTGAGGTTTTCCTCCTGTTACACCTTTCAAATTCCATTCTCAATTTCCATTTCAGGCGCTAAATGACCCCATGGGACCCAGCACTTGGCCTTTGGTCAAAATTCTATACATATTCTATATTCCAAAAACAAGTGACTGTCCAGTTCTCATGTCATGGATACGTTATTTCATCTCTTAGAGCTAGATACAAAAGCTATTTTTAGAAAGCCAGCTGTATATAATTACACTTATGTTAGGGACCTTTTTCAACTGTTATTTATAACTCTTTAATAAAAAAAAGTATTTCTCCTTTTCTTTTTCCTAGTGCCCATGAATCGCTTGACCCGAGGTGCCAAACGGGACCTAACGTCCTTCTGGGCGGGGCTTAGTGTCTCAACCTTGTCTCACATCACCACCGTGTTTGACAGCATGTGCGCATGCGTCTGGTCAATAAACGGTCATGTAAATCACATACGTGTACTCATTATCAAATAAAAGCTAAATGATAAATTTCCTGTATGAATCACGTTCCTTTCCCGTACTGTGTGTCTTCCTGTGCTACGAAGAGCTATACAAGAATCGTACAAGTCATTTCAATGCGACAGACGGGACCAGTTTTATGCAATTTGGTCCAATAATCCCAAGTATTTCCGTTTGCTTGGGGTGGTGCAGAGTACACCTTTGAGGTCTTTCTCACATTTTTTTTTTATCTTTTATTTTTTTTTTTTGTATTTAGTAACTGTTTATCGTAAAGTTGTTGACGCGTTTATTAGCGCGTAATGCCAAACAATTCTTCTATTATGTTTTTTTTTTTTTTTTACTTTTCAGAGTGCCATCCATTTGTTACCTACTTCCAAAAAATGAAACATTTATATATATTTTTTCTAGATTAAGTATATCTCTATGTTCTTATAGATTTGCAAATGTTAATATGTATATTTGTATATTTTTATGTATGGATGTATGTATATGTGTTAACACATAACCCTTTTCTGGGTATATGTGCCCGCTACCTAACCTGGTCCTATGCCCGGATATAAGGGAAGGGCACAGCTTTTGGTAAACGACCTTGCTTTGTTAAAAGCAATCCTTACGGGAACTTTGGTGCCTGGTGCGATTTAGTTTTATTTATCTATTTTTATTTATTTATTTTGATTTATTTTCAGCTGGAAAAATAATGTTGGGTGCGACAAATGGTGGAAGAAGGAGCGACAAATTACCAAAAAAAAAAAAAACCGGATCAACAAAAAGACTGGAAGTGACAAATGTTGAAAAAGGAGCGACAAGTGGCAAGATAGAAGCGACATATGACAAAAAGGAAATACCCAGAGCGACAAATGTCAAAAAAGGAGCGACAAATATAAAACAAGGAGCGACAAATATTAAGAAAGGAGCGAAAAATGGTAATAAGGAGTAACCAGTGACAAATAAGGAGCGACAAATGGCAGAAAAGGAGTGATCAGTGACAATTAAGGAGCGACAAATGGCAGAAAAGGAGTGATCAGTGACAATTAAGGAGCGACAAATGGCAGAAAAGGAGCGGCAAATGGCAAAAAGGAGTGACCAGTAACGAAAAATGAGCGACAAATGGTAAAATAGGAGTGACAAATGACAAAAAAGGAGTGACAAATGACAAAAACAGGAGCGGCAAATAGTAAAATAGGAGCGACAATTGCAAAAGAACCGAGCGACAAACGGCTAAAAGAGAAGAAACAGGAGCGACAAATGATGAAAAAAGTAGCGACAGGCCAAAAAAAAAAAAAAAATCAGCGACAAATTGTTATAAATAACAAGAGCCAAAGTTTGTCAATGAACGTTCCCATTGGATGCACAGAGTCCGGAGGTCCACAACAGTCCCCTTAGGCGACCTGCCGTAGGGTGACGTTCAGTAATGCTGGGTCTGGTCAATACCTGGACGGGTGATCATGAGTTAAAGGCAGGTATTAATATATTCGTCATAATGGTGGTCTCTCGAGGCCTGAGAGAATAACTGAGGAATTAATATATTTGTTCCAAAATTCTACCATCGACGATCATCATTAAGGAAAATCCCTAGCTGCAATCCCTTTCGTTCCTTTTACTGAACCCCCGTTCATATTCTCTTTATTCCATCTGACTTTCCACCCTCTCCTAATGATTAATTCATAGCGTAACTGCTTTGAGGTTTTCCACCTGTTACACCTTTCAAACCTTTTACTCTCAAATTCCCTTTCAGCGCTGAATGACCTAACAGGTCCCAGTGGTTGGTCTTTGGCCTAAATTCTACTTTCAATTCAATTCAAGTAAGGAAAAGAGAAAGAATATTTCGTCAATTTATGAATACGTGGTTTGTTTATGGTAGAGTCTTACCTACTGATTTATATATTTGTTCATTTATTTATTTATTGATTGTGTAGCATTCTCCACAACAACAACAACGATAACAACAACACTAACAACAACAAAATCGCCAAGGGGAAAAGAAGTTACATCCACTCACTCATCCCATGACATCATATAGTATAACGAGACTACATCAAAAAGGATGTAGTCTCGACGATTGAAGAATCCTGGAGACGTGTACACTATCTCTCTCTTCCTCTCTCTCTCTCTCTCTAAGCAACGGCTTAGACTACACAATTGGCACCCCCCTATCGTCTCCCTAGACACCCATGCCCAAGCCGTATCCCAGGGCCTACCCGCAAGGGCGCCCCGGGGCTTCCTATAAGTGGGTTGGTGGACTGCCCACACATCCAATCTCTTAATAACCGGACGTTCGCTCCCTCTGCTTGGGTGTCAATTGGGATTCGCAATCTGTCAGTCCTGTGACTAACGCAGTCCTTGTTCGCATGTCTTTGGATGAGAACTAATAAATTCATTGCTGAAGCTTCAAAGAGAGAGAGAGAGAGAGAGAGAGAGAGAGAGAGAGAGAGAGAGAGAGAGAGAGAGAGAGACGGGGCTTTGACAACTGGAAGATGGATTTGCGATGAAACGTTTTGGTTAATTCTCGTCACTTGTGGCTAAGAAATTCGTTGCTGAAGCTTCAGAGAGAGAGAGAGAGAGAGAGAGAGAGAGAGAGAGAGAGAGAGAGAGAGAGAGAGAGAGAGAGAGAGAGACGGGGCTTTGACAACTGGAAGACGGATTTGCGATGGAACGTTTTGGTTAATTCTTGTCACTTGTGGCTAAGAAATTTATTGCTGAAGCTTCAAAACAGAGAGAGAGAGAGAGAGAGAGAGAGAGAGAGAGAGAGAGAGAGAGAGAGAGAGAGAGACTGTCTTGACAACTGGAAGACGGATTTCCGGCCAGATGCTTTCGATTCAGTAAACGCTGAGGCTCTCTCCTGACTGTTCAAGTTGGGAGTGTCACCAACATCTTGAAAGAATCCCGATATCCCTAGCATCTTAATATGTGTAGCATCCTAATATGAAGCATCCTAATTTGTGTAGTATCCTAGTATCGGTAGCATCCTAATGTCGGTAGCATCCTAATGTTTGTAGCATCCTAATACTTGCAGCATCATAACACATTTAGTATCCTAATATGTGTAGCATCCTAATATCTGCAGCATCCTAGTATCTTCATATGTAGTATCTTAATATGTAGTATCTCAACATCCTAATTTGTGTAGCTTCCTAATATGTGTAGCATCCTAATATCTTAGCGTTCTAATTTGTGTAGCTTCCTAATATGTGTTGGATCCTAACATCTTAATATGTATTATCTTAATATGTAGTATCTTAATATGTGTAGCACCCTAATCTGAGTAGCATTTTAATATGTGTAGCATCCTAATATCTTAGCATCTAATTTGTGTAGCATCCTAATATGTGAAGCATCCTAGTATGTGTAGGATCCTAATTTCCGTAGCATCCTAATATGTGAAACATCCTAATGTGAAAATGAAGTCACAATTAGCAAAAAATAAAAGAAAGGAAATGATAAAAAAAGTGATGATTCTCGTGGTGATGAGTAAAACTGATGAATACGATTTATGTGTATATAATGAATATACATATGTACTTAGCTGTATGTGCATTAATCTGTTTGTATTACGGAGACGTAACACTATCAGTTGATCAGGAATTATATTGGTGAGGACGCGGAACTGCGTCACTGTTTTGAAAGAGCGAGTAAATTATTATCTAAGTGAAGAGGAAGAAGAAGAAGAGGAGGAAGAAGAAGGAGAAGAAGAAGGAGAAGGAGAAGAAGAAGAAGAAGAAGAAGAAGAAGAAGATGATGGAGAGGAAGAAAAAGGAGACGAATGAGATGAAGAAGGAGAAGAAGAAGAAGAAGAAGAAGAAGAAGAAGAAGAAGAAGAAGAAGAAGAAGAAGAAGAAGGATTATGCACAAGACACCCTGTTACTGTTTATCGATACGAAGGCCACTTAGACAAGCTGTGATGAATAAAGGAAAGAAAACAGCTTAGAAAGATGTTTTCGATCCTGGCTTACTAGGAAAAGAACGGCCATCTGACGTGTCTGCTAAATATCATATGTCTTGTATGAAGAACCTGGGTAAAAAAAAATGACAAAAACCAGTAGTCATATTAGTCAGTTTAAAGAAGTTAGGAAAAAAACATTGACGAAAATCAGAAGTTATATTAGTCAATTTGAAAGGAGAAAAATTGACAAAAATCAGAGGTAGTATTAGTAAATTTAAGGAACTTTAAGAAATTGATAAAAATCAGATAAGTCAATTTCAAGGAGAACTTGGGAAAAAACATTGATAAAAATCAGTCGTCATGTTACTGTTTAAAGAAGAAATTAGGAAAAAATTGCCAAAAATAAAAGCTCACATGATGAATTTAAAGTAGAACTTAGAAAAAACAGACAAAAAGAAGTCATATGTCAATTTTTGAAAAAAAATTGACAAAAAAAAGAACGGCCAATTTAACGTAGTCTGGGAAAAAAACATTGATAAAAATCAGTCGTCATATTAGTCAATTTAAAGAAGAACTTAGGAAAAAAACATTGACAAAAAATAAAAACTCACATAAGTCAATTTAAAGTAGAACTTAGGAAAAAAACATTGACAAAAATCAGAAGTCATATAAGTCAATTTAAAGAAGAACTTAGGAAAAAAACATTGACAAAAAATCAGAACTCACATAAGTCAATTTAACGTAGAACTTGGGAAAAAAACATTGACAAAAATCAGTAGTCATATTAGTCAATTTAAAGAAGAACTTAGGAAAAAAAAATTGACAAAAAATAAAAACTCACATAAGTCAATTTAAGTAGAACTTAGAAAAAAACATTGACAAAAAAAAGTCATATTGATAAAGAAGAACTTAGGGAAAAAAAATTGTCAAAAAATAAAAACTCACATAAGTCAATTTAAAGAAGAACTTAGGAAAAAACATTGACAAAAATCAGTAGTCATATTAGTCAGTTTAAGGAAGAACTTAAAAAAAAAAACACTGACAAAAATCAGTGAAATAAGTCCATTTAAGGAAGAACTTAGAAAAAAATTGACAAAAATCAAAAGTCACATAAGTCAATTTAAAGCAGAACCTGAAAAAAAAAAAAAAAAAAACTGACAAAAATCGGTAGTCATATTACGCAACTTTAACTCTCCCCCCATCCTAAATCTTAAAACTCTATCTCTGCTCTATAAACCTTGAGGAACTGTTATCAAATACTCGACTGATAACGAGAAGAAGAAGAAGAAGAAAAAAACCAGACTCATTAAGATAGTGTTTTTTCTTCGTGCAGTTTCTAGGAAGCGTGAGGCGTGATTCACCAGTAGATCCTCGGAGCGGCAGAGATAATGTTGATGATTATGATGATTATTTGATCTAGTGAGTTAATGCCCCCACTTTGTTGATAGCACGACTGCCGAGGAGGAAGTGAGACGTCAGCTCTCTCTCTCTCTCTCTCTCTCTCTCTCTCTCTCTGACTGTCTGTCTGTCTCTCTCTCTCTCTCTGACACACACTTGCTCACACTGTATGTTTGTGTAAATAGGTGTCGACGTTATTATACAACATGTATCCGTCTCTCTCTCTCTCTCTCTCTCTCTCTCTCTCTCTGTATGTGTGGGTGGGGTGTATGAGTGTATGCGTGTGTATGTAAATAGCTGGAAACATCGTTCTACAACATACCCTGTGATGTTCATAGAATATTTTTTAATCATGCATCATACACATTGTAAAAAATGTGTTTGTTGTGTGTGTGTGTGTGAGAAACCAGCAAGTGACGTCACTACACAACATGCCTTGTGAAAACTATGTCGTAATTTTTTATTACTCCATCATATACATTGTGAAAAAAAATGAAAAAAAAAAACTTAGTGTACGTGTTTTGCTGCTAAGTACAGCAGTACTGAGAATATCCCAGATACTGCGTCAATACGCAAATGATAAATCTTCAGTCTTATTAAGTATCAAAAGTTTATCATTTTTAGGAGTCAGAATGGTTTGCCAAGCTTTGATCAACAGGACCTCACAATTATATATATGCCTCCATAGGCATTTTCTGCCTTTCATACAGTGAATTTGATTTTATCTGATTGATCATCATTATTTTTGACAGAGTGATAATCATTATTATTTATCAAATAGACCTTATTAATAGCATTTTCTGCCTTTCATATAGTGTATTTCATTTTAGCTCTGATTGATCATCAATATTTTTGACAGAGTGATAATCATTATTATTTATCAAACAGACCTTATTAATAGCACAGATATGTCAGTCAACAATAATTCGAGAGCATTATTTAGTTCATAAACAATTCTCTGTTCAACAGAACTGACCTGAATTTCAAGTTGTCTCTTTCTTAGTAAATACTTGATTACTGAGGTCCTCATCAGTGCACCTCACGTGGTGCACTGCAGGCATTACTAGAGGGTGCTTGCAGAGCAACATCGTCCCCTGGCTGCAACCCCTATCGTTCCCTTTACTGTACCTCCGTTCATATTCTCTCTCTTCCATCTTACTTTCCTCAACCCTCTCCTAAAAATTGCTTTGTAGTGCATCTGAGAGGTTTTCCTCCTGTTACACCTTCCAGACCTTTTTATTCCTCAGTATCTCTTCCAGCGCTGAATGACCTCATAGGTCCCAGCGGTTATTAGCCTCCGGCCTAAATTCTGCGTTCCATTCCATTCTGCCACGCCCCTTCCCAGTAACTACCTGAAGAAGTAGGTCGTCGTGAAACATTTTGATCCTCTTTCCCTCCACAACTCCGCAGCTGTCAAGATTTGATGTGCATGCTTAAAAAGTCCGTAATCTCGAAAGCCCGCCGATTGGCCCACTTTCCAAATTGGGAACTCCTAGCTCTGTTGAATCACGAGGTCTCTCAGCTGAAGGAAGTCATTTGTAATCGCGAAGTTATCTGAGAATTGATACTGTCATACATCTTAAATTTTCTTTTTTTTTTTAAAGTTTTTTTTTTTGCTTGAGTCCTTGTTGAATGGAAGGTAAGTCCTTGTTTGATGTTTCATTGAATGAATTGGATGTAGACTTTAGGCCAAAGGCCTAACGCTGGGATCTGTGAGGTCATTCAGCTCTGAAATTAAGAGCAGGAAGGCTTGAAAGGTGTAACAGGAGGAAAACCTCAAAGCAGTTGCACTATGAATCAACTGTTAGGAGAAGGTGGACAGCAAGATGGAAGAAAGAGAATATGAACGGAGGTACAGTAAAAGGAATGGAAGAGCTTGCAGCTAGGGGCCGAAGGGACGCTGCAAAGAACCTTAAGTAATGCCTACAGTGAGCCGCGTGAGGTAAACAGACGGCACTAACTCCCTAAGGGGCATATTTCATTGAGAAATGATTATGAATTCTTTGTGAAATTAGGCAATGCTGCTTTTGTGATATGTTAAATGGAAATGTTAATTTTTTCTATTGTAAAATGTTTGTCATCAAGATTGTCTTAATTATTCTGCAGCACCGGAATTCCATAACCACAATTGATCAGAAAAATGAAGCTTTGTCATAAATTTCTATCAAATAAAAAACCCAAAATGTCCATAAAATTATATTTAAATGAAAGTATTCCACATACACAGAAACCTCACTGGATTTGTTATACAAAAATCTCTCTACCTTCTTCCGTATTTCCATAATCAACCACTTTTTCAGAGGTTGGTGCTTCATTCCCTATGGAGTGAAAGTCCATTGACAAATTAGGTTACACCTTAAATTCAGTTACATTGGAAGGCCGTTGGGATGGGCAACTTACTAATACCCTTATCAAGCCCAGAGGAAAAGAGCGTGGACCCTTAAATTCGGGGAAAACGTAGTAAGGATTGAGTTCCGAAGCCTAAATAAATAAAATATCACGGAACAGAGCAATTACCGGGTAGCTGATCTCCGCAAGGTAAATATGGGATAAGGTGGCCTTCTGGGTGCTACATGACGTTTCGTACTGTGAAATTATAAGGTGATTTAGCTGCCTATCCAGGTATCTATCTATCTATACATCCAACTATCTATCGGTCTTGTGAATACGATTTTACTCTCACAAGAAAACAAGTCAAAAGAAAGCCGAAGTTTCTTCGGCGCAATCGAGTTTTCTGTACAGCCGCTACAGCGTATAATCAAGGCCACCGAAAATAGATCTATCTTTCGGTGGTTTCGGTATAATGATGTATGCGCCGCGGCCCATGAATCTTTAACCACTGCCCGGTGGTGGCCTGTCCTATACCGTTGCCGGAAGCACGATTATGCTTAACTTTAACCTCAAATAAAATAAAAACTACTGTGGCCAGAGGGCTGTAATTTGGTATCTTTGATAACTGGAGGGTGGATGATCAACATGCCAATTTGCAGCCCTCTAGCCTCAGCAGTTTTTAAGATCTGAGGGTGGACAGAAAAAAGTGCGGACAGAAAAATTGCGGACGGACAGACAAAGCCATCTCAATAGTTTTCTTTTACAGAAAACTAAAAAGGGACACGGGGCTAGCAACCTCATCCCTAAAACCTGTTGAAAAGCGAGAGGCTTGTATCTTTCTGGCGTCATTATTTATCAAGAGATTAAGTACTACTCATTGCGTAATACGCTTTAATATACGCTTACGAAAGCCCCGATATATTCTTAATCCACTAGATCTTTGATCATATTTACACCAGCTAATTACCTCGTATCCAGCAGTGTCTCCCATGTAATTACTCTCCCCCTCTGATAAAAACCCACCTGTAATTAATCGTAATTAACCCGATTTAACCTTCAGGTAAAATCACAGCCTTCATCGTATTTAACTTCTGCCTGCTAGAACTAATTAATGGCGCGTGTCTTTGTCTCTGTACAGGCGACCGTGTATTGTAATCTGTCAAATGTGCCTGTGAGAGAGAGAGAGAGAGAGAGAGAGAGAGAGAGAGAGAGAGAGAGAGAGAGAGAGCACATGCGCGGGCACGTACGTATTATTGTATATCGATGAGGGGTTTCCCCCAGCTGTGGGGGATTTTTCCAGGGAAGAACCAAGGCAGTGGTCTCTGACACATTTTTGTGTGGAGTCGAATTGTTCCTGTATAAATATTTGAGGTGGTTGAGAGAGAAAATTCGACTTTGTGATGTAAATAGATAAATAGATAAATGATTAATTAAATAACACAATGATTTGATAAATAAGTAGGCTGCTTATTGATTCCCATAAATATTAGAGATGGCTGAGAGAAAATTATTTTTTGTGATGTACAAATAAGCAAAACAGATAAGACAATAAGGTAATAAGCAAATAGGCTACTTCTTCCTACTTACTTTTATCATTCCTTCGCTGGCTTAGTACCTCTGCTGCTTACTGCTTGCAAGCAGGAAGCTGCTTTTAATCTGAAACTTTTTAAAACTTAAGTAGGAAAATACGTCTCTCATGTAAATAAACAAAATGAATAAGCCAGTAAGGTAATAAATAAATGGGCTACTTTTCCCTACTCACTTTTATTCTTCCTTCTCTGGCTTAGTACTTCTGCTGCTTACTGCTCGCTGCTTGCTGCTTTTAACACGAAGTTTCAACCAACCGCGAGCTGAAGTATTAATGGAAAGATTGACAAATGGCCAACAATTCTTTCCTGTAAAAATAAAAAAAAAACAAATTAGATACACGCGAGGTAAATATATTTTAAATATAAATAAATAGATAAAAAATAGATAAATAAACAAATGAATAATTAATAGATAGATAGATAGATAAATGGATAAACAGTTAAACAAATAAATAACTAAACAGATAAATCGATAAATAAGTAAAAATAAAATAATAAATAAATATATTTTTTTCCACGCCCCACATTCACAAAAAAAAAAAAAAAAAAAGAAATCCCAGTTTCTTAGCCTCGAAGTCTCTCATTTCAAGAAGAGACTCAAGGCTCTCTGGAGTCTCTAGGGGGCAATAAACAGGCTCGCTTTCCCACCTCAATTGCGCAGGGGCGCGCGCACACACACACACACACACCTTTCATCCGATGTTTTGACCTCGGTTCAAAAGGGTTCAGTCGAACACCTGTTCTCGAACACGTGAGAACGCAGAGCATATTGCCTACATTCCAGTAATTTCCTGGATCTCTCTCTCTCTCTCTCTCTCTCTCATTAACATACTGTCTTTTTTTATTGCTTGGAACAGTAATTCGAAAGGAATGGGACTTGCCTTCATTCCAGCAACTTCCTGAGGGTCTTCATCTCTCTCTCTCTCTCTCTCTCTCTCTCTCTCTCTCTCTCTCTCTCTCTGATTAACGTAGTGGCCTCTTGTATTGCTTGGAACAGTAATTCGAGAGGAATGGAACTTGCCTTCATTCCAGCAACTTCCTGAAGGTCTTCATCCCATCCCTCTCTCTCTCTCTCTCTCTCTCTCTCTCTCTCTCTCTCTCAATACCATACTGTTCCTTTGTATAGCTTGAAACAGTGAGACAGTAATTCGGAAGGATTGACACTTCCCTCCCTTCCAGTAAATTTCTCTCTCTCTCTCTCTCTCTCTCTCTCTCTCTCTCTCTCTCTCTCTCTCTCTCTCTCTCAATGCCATACCGTTCCTTTGTATAGCTTAAAACAGTGAAACAATAATTCGAAAGGATTGACACTTGCCTTCGTTCCAGTAAATTTCTCTCTCTCTCTCTCTCTCTCTCTCTCTCTCTCTCTCTCTCTCTCTCTCCCCCTCATTAACATAACTGTCCTTTTGTGTCACTTAAACAATAGTCACAAAGGAATAAAACTGTTTTATTCTTTTGTTTTATTGTGCTGTTGATATTTTGTCCCTCTCACGTTGAAGGTCGGGCGGTAAGCGGAATATTAATCGTGAGACGCGTCTATAATTTTATCAAGAAATTACATCTGCATTCAGCTGGGAGATGTATGTGAATGTAATTACTGTATGCGGCTGT
>NC_089747.1:3005000-3012500 GCF_040412425.1 Macrobrachium rosenbergii | reverse complement strand
AAATATTGTTGAAAAGGATATTATTATATTTTAGGATAATTGAGGAAATAACTATTAATATTTGATTGTGAGGGGAAAAAATAGGGAGGCGTCTTTATATATATATATATATATATATATATATATATATATATATATATATATATATTTATATATATATATATAAAACACAGGAAAAAGACGACGTTTATAAAAATTAGGATAAAAAGTCAAACATTTGCACTTTCAGCCATTCACTGCTTCTAACGGAATTAGGGAGTTGGAGAAGCTGGACAGCAAGCTTGGAAGAAAGTAATAGGGAATGGAGGTAAAGTAAAAGGCTAAAAAGTTGATGCAGTAAGAGTCGAACGGACGCTGCAGACAGCCTTTAGTAATGCCCACAGTGCACCACGTGAGTTGCAATGACGAACACTATACGGGTTTCACGGAAGCGGAGAAGAAGGAATAGATTCCCAAAGCATAGCAGTAGATGCAAAAGGTGAAAAAATATCACTAAACTATGTCAGATCCTTTGCGCATGTCAGGTGTGTGTATCAGGTGTACCCAGTGAACTCTCACACCTGCAATTAAAACCTATACACGGCAGCGAGTTCTAGGAAATGAACCTTATCACGTATAGCCGCCCACACGTTGATAAGATTCCTTTTGCGGGAGTTCTTTTCAGACTTCTGTTAATCTTGTGATGTCTCCAGATTATCGTTATCGAACCGATGAAGAAATAGAGGGGAAAGTCTGTGGTCGATCAGACTTTTGTTTTTTGTTGTCTGTAATCCTACAAAAAAGATTTTAAAAGAATATTGAGAGTTCAAAGGTCATCGTTAGATTATCGGGTATCTGGTACCATACTCTCCACGCAATTCTCTCTCTCTTTTTTTTTTTTGTAACGGATTAGGAAACAGTTATATACCATCGATGTTTAGGTGAAAATTCATGTAAGTATGTGCTGGATGTTTGTGCTTGTTTGTGAGTTTGCATGTTTGTGAAAGTTTGCTAAGTGCTAAGTGCTGTGCATTCTATGTCTGTATGTTTGTGCCAGTGTGTTTGATAGCTTGTCAATTACAAAGTGGTGTATGTATGTTAGTTTGTCAGTTATTAAATATTGTACGTACGTCTTCTGAAAAAGAGTAACCGTTTTTAGTTTTCTGTAAAAGAAAACTACTGTGCCGGCTTTGTCTGTCCGTCCGCACTTTATTCTATCGGCATTTTTTCTCTCTGCCCTCAGATCTTAAAAACTGCTGAGTCTAGAGGGCTGCAAATTGGTGTTCGGATCATCCACCCTCCAATCATCAAACATACCAAATTGCAGCCCTATAACCTCAGTAGTTTTTATTTCACTTAAGGTTAAAGTTAGCCATAATAGTGCATCTAGCAACGATACAGGACAGGCCACCACCTGGCCATGGTTAAAGATTCATGGGCATTATACCGAGACCACCGAAAGATAGATCTATTTTCGGTGGCCTTGATTATTATACGCTGTACAGAAAACTCGACTGCGCTAAAAAAAAAAAGAACAGGAACAGTTTTTACTACAGAGCTCGTAAAAGTGGGAAGGCGAGCCATTGTGAAAAAGCAATGACGTCACTTCCATTGAAATGACTTTCCCCGACGCATTTCGTAAGGCGTTGCTTTGATGCGTCTTATTTGCGTCAAGCTCGTCAATGATTGATGTATATAATTTAAAACCGAACCATTACCTCCACTACGTCGTAGCAGATTATCGGAAACAAGACCTGACGGAATAAACAGGATAATAAAGCCATAATTTGTTTTTCAGTTCTGACATTTTTTCCAAGGAATAATATACCATTTACGCCTTGCGTAAAATCGCATTATGTGTAAAAAAAAAAAAAAAGTAAAAAATGCGCAGAAGTTTCTTCGACTCAGTCGAGTTTTCTGTACAGCGCATGATCAATGCCACCGAAAATAGATGTATCATTGAGTGGTCTAGGTATAATGCTGAATGAGCCGCGGCCCGTGAAACTCTCAGCCGGCCGTGGTGGCCTGTGTTGTTGTGTTGCCAGAGGCACGATTGTGGCTACCTTTAACCTTAAATAAAATAAAAACTACTGAGGCTAGAGGGCTGCAATTTGGTATGTTTGATGACTGGAGGGTGGATGATCAACATACCAATTTGCAGCCCTCTAGCCTCAGCAGTTTTTATTTTATGCAAGGTTAAATTTAGCCATAATCGTGCTTCAGGCAACGATATAGACAGGCCACCACCAACCCGTGGTTAAAGATCCATAGGTCGCGGCTCACCAGCATTATAACGAGACCACCGAAAGACATCCATTTTCGGTGGCCTTGAATATACGCTATAGCGACTGTACAGAAAACTCGAGTGCGCCGAAGAAACTTCCACGCATGTTTTACTTATTTCTTATAAAGAACAATTTATGTAAAACAAACCCAATTTTTTCTCTCTTTTTTTTATAGAAAAAATTCCAAAGATTTTTCATCGGAACTTCGACGCATTGACTTGAATCCCTCCATCTCGGACTTCCGCCTACGTCAGCACCTTCGGCGATGACGCGATTCGATCGCGATCGGGGAAAGAGTTCTCGGAAGCGGAATGATCGGATCGGGTAAAACGGCGCCGCCGCAATCGCTCGCCGATAACGCCAAGGTTACGACGGCGGTGTTCGGAAGGTGTGTTGCCTGGGAGCGACGATGCCATTGGCCCTCGGCTTCGTATGATGGGTCTGTGTTACTTCTGAGATAGAGGGTGGGTTTTGTTAGTATTATTATTATTATTATTATTATTATTATTATTATTATTATTATTATTATTATTATTATTATTCTTCTTCTTCTTCTTTTATTATTATTTTTAATATTATTATTATTGTTATTATTATTCTCTTCTTCTTCTTCTTATTATTATTATTATCATTATTGTTATTATTATTAATATTCTCCTCTTCTTCTTCTTCTTATTATTATTATTATTATTATTATTATTATTATTCTCTTCTTCTTCTTCTTCTTCTTCTTCTTCTTCTTATTATTATTATTATTATTATTATTATTATTATTATTATTATTATTATTATCATTATTGTTATTATTATTATTATTCTCTCATCTTCTTCTTCTTATTGTTATTATTCTCTTCTACTTCTTCTTCTTATTATAATTATTATTATTCTCTCCTTCTTCTTCTTCTTCTTCTTATTATTCTCTTCTACTTCTTCTTCTTATTATAATTATTATTATTCTCTCCTTCTTCTTCTTCTTCTTCTTATTATTATTATTATTATTATTATTATTATTATTATTATTATTATTATTATTATTATTATGATGTCATCTGAAATACATCGCAATTTTTACATTTTGATTATTATTATCATTATTATGTCATCTGAAATAGAGCGTAGTTTTTGTTCAATTCTATTATTATTATTATTATTATTATTCAGATGATGAATCATATTCACATGGAACAAGCCCACCACAGGGGCCATTGACTTAAATTCAAGCTTCAAACCAATATGGTGTTTATTATTATCATTATTATTATTATTTATTATTATTATTATTATTATTATTATTGTTATTATTCAGAAGCTGAATCCCTATTCATATGGAACAACCCCACCACAGGGGCCACTGACTTGAAATTCAAGCTTCCAAAGAATATTATAGTGTTCATTTGAAAGAAGTGACGGAAGGTACAGTAATAGGAAATACAGAAAGTATTGATCAGTTATCAAAAAAGGAAAAATAAATGAACATATTAATAGATAAATCGATAAAAATTTAAGTAAATTTATATGTCTTAATATTCTTTTAACCCAAAGAGGCTGTATCTGGTGTCTTTATCTAGCCCAGGTCTGACAAATAAGTAATCAGCAGTTTTCTGTGCATTTAAAGCTATGTCTGTCTTGATATTCTTTTAATCCAAAGGGGCTATATCTGGTGTCTTTATCTAGCCCAGGGCAGACAAATAGACCTTCTGCTTCTTGAGAGATTTGATCAGGAAAAACAGAAGATTGAAGAGAAATCCAGAGATCATCAGTAGCGAGAAACGAAGTCCATGAATTTTGCAAACCGAGAATTGCAGACTGGCGCAAAATCTTCAATTTTGCAGGCAATATTTCTCTGAGCAAGATCTTAGAGAAGAACCGTTTGGGGAAAGATGGACTTCAATCTGGTAGAATTTTAACCTTTAAATGATGACTAGACGGTTTATGGCAACGATAAATCATATATATATATATATATATATATATATATATATATATATATATATATATATATATATATATATATATATATATAGTTTTAAAGGAATCTGCATTGCTATTCAGCAACCCATTGCAACGACAACAAGAGGCAATAATGCAAAGCTAACGATGACGAACGTAGAGATCTAAACAACAGATATCTATGTAACGTACAAATCTACCTACAGATATCTACGTTCCAAAAGAACAGATCGTGTTAAGCTTTCACAGCGAGTCAAATAACCGAACGTAAACTAGCGTACTATCGACGCATCAAGTCGCCAAACAGCCAAAGCTATTATCACGGCTATTTAGTACCACCAGGACCAAATTACTCTTCGCATAGATGCACAGATAAAGGGAAGGAGGGTCGTAAATTAAAAGGCGGGAGCCAACTGCAACTACTGATTCCGCCTCAGCCGCCTCTCGTTGTTTGCTGGTCGGTTGTCTGCTGCCGAGAGCTGCCTGCTTAGAGACGGCGATCACGTATGCCAACAGTGTTTCCCTCTCTGTTCCTAACCCTTTGGTTGTACCGATGCGCGCGCCCCTCCGCCAATTTCTTCTGTCGGGGCATCTTTTGATGCATGAACCACTTAACAAGCACACCTAACCCCTTTCGTCCTCCGCCTATTAACTAAAGGCCGGGCCTTGGGGCCTGGGACAAAGACGAGAGTATTCTCCGGGTTGGCCTTGCGCCATGTTGACTTCTATTTCGTTCCGCCCCGGGGCGCTAGACGCATGCAGAATCTACGATTTTGGAGTCGTGATTATTGCTGTGTTCCAGTTCAATTGGATATTTTCTAATATTAGATAGCCGTGCGTATCGTTGGATAACTCTTTTAAACTGTGATCTTTTCGTACAGAACTGTTATCAGTTTTTTTTGACAATTATGGCGTTCTTTTAAGAAATTCCAGTACAGTAATTGTCCATTAGATATAGCTATTAGAACGGTTACAGCAGGACAGCATTTTCGGTTACGAATCTTTCAACTTGAGAGAGAGAGAGAGAGAGAGAGAGAGAGAGAGAGAGAAAGTACACTAATTCTCCATTAGATAAAGCTATTAGAACGGCTTCAGACAGCCTTTTCGGTTACGATCCTGCCAACTTCACGGAGGAGAGAGAGAGAGAGAGAGAGAGAGAGAGAGAGAGAGAATCTCTCCAACTGCATCAACGCATTATTTATATCATCCTTACTGCAGTTCATTTCATTTTTAATTTGCTGCACGTATTCCCGCTACGTACCTGGTGTTCAGTATTAAGAACACCATCTGATAAATAAACCCGCCTCGTGCATCACTCCTTTGGCTAATAGATGCAGCCGAACCTCTTGAGCCTAGAGCGATCGAATACCACTCTTCTTCTTTTCCTCCTGATTCTGAACTTCTGATTCTACCTGTTCGAATGATGCTCTCTGGATTTAATTGGTCAGTTTAACCTGAGATGATCTACAGAAGCTACAATCAAGCAAGTCATACTCTTGCTAAAAAATGTGCATGTTTTAGAAGCCGCGAGGCCATTAGACCAACACCATAGAACGGAGGTCGAAAATCTGTGAAAGGATCTAAGTATGGATCAGATATTTACTGTCAACGGAAGCTAGAATCAAGCAAGTCATACACTTTCTAAAAAATATGCATATTTTTGAAGCCATGTGGCCATTAGAGCAGCACCATAGAAGGAAGACTGAAAATCTGTGAAAGGATCAGACATCTATTGTCAACGGGAGCTAGTATCAAGCAAGTCATATTCCCAGCCTCAAAAATGTGCCTCTTTAGAAGCCATGGGCCCATAAGACCAACGCCACAGAAGGAAGACTGAAAAACTGTAAAAGGATCTAAGTATGTATCAGCTATTTACTGTAAAAGGAAGCTAGATTCAAGGTACTATTCCCATCATACAAAAATGAGCCCCTTTAGAAGCCATGGAGCCCATCAGACCAACGCCATAGTACCAAGACTGAGAGGCTGTGAAAGGATATTCAGTTACGTACCAGATATCTGATGTGACATCCTCATAAACACTTGTAGGGTCTTAAACACGTCACCCAGCAACCGTTCTTAGATCACCCAGAGGATATGGGAGCTCGCCTAACAACTTCTTCTTCGCTGCAGTGTTGTGAAATGGCTGTTCTTTGGAGTGGCCTTGTGGTCAGTGAAAATGTCTTAGTCTAGTTGGGTTATTGTTAAATCTCTGGGGCAAGGTTTAGGAAAAACTGAGTGTTGGGGGATTCCAGACACTGTATTTTGCTTACCCGATCTGTGGTGGACACTTAAAACCAATTAAACCAATTACTCATAAAAAGGACCCTTAACAAATCAGGATACCTACAGCGCTATGGAGTGACCATTAAACCAATTAGGATACCTTCTTCATCCCCTAAAAAGGATCTTAATAAAGGAACCAGGAGACCTAAAACTCTAAGGAGTGACCATTAAACCAATTAGGCCGCCTCCTCCAACCCCACAGAGAACACATTAAACCAATCAGGACACCACTGTACTTAAGGAAGACCATTTAACCAATTATGACACCACTGTGCTTATTAAGGAAGACCCATTAAACCAATCAGGACACCTAAGCCACTAAAGAGGGCTCATTTAACCAATTTTAGGGGCCTCATTTAACAAATCAGACCACTTCAAGCCCCCTCAGAGAACGTTAAACCAATCAGGCCACCACCTGCACCCTAAGCAAAGAATTGCGAACCTAGTGGCCAGTTGACTGCAGCTGGTCGTAGACGAGAGTAAGAAAGAGGAGAAAATAACACCAGATACATTATTATTATTATTATTATTATTATTATTATTATTATTATTATTATTATTATTATTATTATTCAGAAGGGAAAACCCTATTCATAAGGAGCAGGTCTACAGGGGCCATTGACTTGAAATTCAAGCTTCCAAAGGATACAGCGTTCATTTGAAATAAGTTACAGAAGGTAACAGGGAATACAGGAAGAAGAGATCAGCCATTAGAACAAGAAGAAAAAAGTTATATAAATAAATTAGCAAATAAATATATAAAAAATGTAAATGAATCGTTAAAATACAAGGCGAATTGTTTTAGGGTAGCAACACTTTGCAATATACGTATAACTGTATACCTGTATACCTGCGTATTCATCAAACACCATCAGGTCTTCTGTAGAGTGAACGATTGTGAATTCTACTAATGGCCTCCTCGCCCTCTGCGACAGTACACCACTCAATTAAAACGGAAGGACCTCGACGAGGCAATTCTCACTTCAGTAGTCATCAGAGCTCA
>NC_089747.1:2985000-3000000 GCF_040412425.1 Macrobrachium rosenbergii | reverse complement strand
CCTTGCTTCCTTACAGAGATCAGACGTTTCACGTACGTTGCATATATATTTTTCTTCAAAGCAAAAAGAAATAAAAGCAACTGCCCATCTCATTAGTACCGTAGGTAACGGGCAATCCTATGGCAGCGCGTGAGGGCGAAATCCGTCTTGTGTTTTATTGAAAAAAAGAGAAAACAATAACTGTTTTCTCTCTAGTCGTGTGGCTGGGGTTCGGGGTGAGCCTAGTAGAGGAAGCACGGTGTAGATAACGTACCAGGACGACCCATCTTTAACCTGCAAAAAAAAAAAAAAAGAAAATAATATCGAAAGAAAAGAACAAGTAACTGTCTCTCCTCTTCCAAGGGTGGAGGTGGGACTACGGCGGGACGGGTTGGATGCTAAAAGGTGATGTGTCAGAATTACGTGGAGTGGAGAGCTAATATAGTTTGGGTGTTGGATGGTGGCCCTCTCCCGTTGGGACGCCCCTGGGAGGGAGAGAGGGAGAGAGGGAGGGAGGGAGTGAGAGAGTTGCAGAACACGTCATGTTGGGGTTTACTCATTCTTCCCCCTCATAGTCGCGCCGCCTCCGCCCACTAGTCCTTGACCCTCTTCAACCACCTCTCACTCTTCCTTGTAGAGCTCTCAGAGTACCAGAAAATGTCCTCCATATCTCATATTTTAAAGCCGAGCAGCGAGAACAATACCCTCTTTCGAGAATTGCTCAGTATCTTATGTTTCAAAGGCGGGAATAAATTCTCTCTTGCGAGAATTACTTCAAATTTTCATTGCTTGCTCCGCGACTCGGTAATAGTACCACAGCGTCACCAGAACAGAATTCTCCCAGTTAGTTAGTCATACGGGACGTGAGACTTCATAATGGCGGTGATCAAATTTACCTCTTTGGCTTTTTTTAGATTTTTTTATCCAATCATTCACGAATAGAAGGACCATTATATCTTCGGGGCCGGATTTGGGTGTCGTCACCATCGGCAACATCACACCGCCTCATTCCCGGACAGAATTTATCACGAAGCTTCTGCCACATTAATCATGTATGGAATATGAGATCAGGTGGTCAGGATGACTATTCCGGGATAAATGTGTCACCTGTCATTAAGAAGCGAACGGTTGGGCAATGTTATCAGAGGGGAATTCCGGTGAAAATAAAAGAAAATAAAAACTGGTCGTATATGAGACTATAAAGCCGGGTAACGGTGAATGATGATGGCGGTCTACAGTCGAATGGATTTTGTAAAGCTGACACCGGCGTTGCTGCAGGATACAGGGATTATGGATGTTGCCTGTTGCCTAATAATCCTCAAACATTATAGTGTCATTATGTATTTATGTCTTGGTACTAAGCAACAGCGAATAAAATATGCCATTTAAGTGAAGCGTCAATATTCGTCCTATTTGCGAGAGGAAAGAAAAGTTAGGGTAAGGATGAGTCTATGTAACGGCTCCTTGTTTCGCTTTCAATTTCCTGTACCGAGTTTGTCCTTGTAAATATACGTACTTTTTGCCCTTATTTTTTGATAGCTCCAAAGAACTTCCATCACTTGGTTACTGCTTTTAGATCATTGTTTATATGTAAGAACTCATGAATACTATAACAATGACTAAGGGGATTTAAGGAAGTTGGCGGTAATGCACAGAAAACGGAGAACAACTCAGCGTGGCGCATAATAACAATTATCCGAGACCGCTCTGTCCTTGGCTGGTGGCAATGACCCAAATCAGTTCGAAACATTACCTCAGAACTGATTTATTTTTGGATGTTTGTACGGTTATTTGATATATTCAGAAACTATATAATATGAGTTGGTTTTTTAGTGGACATTTCTCTAGTTGGAGGCTGAAAATTGGTTGAATAAGAGAAAAACAAACAACGTATGAACTCAAATACGAGTCTTCTCTCAAATGTGATACTTGGCCGTGCATGTTGGCAGCCCATCCGTACGTTTTTAAAAATGACGCATTTACGCAACTATTCTTTGCGATAGCTACAAACACTTATTGCTTTCTTGAGAACGAACCTTTCTCCGATTCTTAAGCAGCAGAAAAATAAAAATGAAGATACAATTTGACGTGAAAAGAAAGGTACAAATAGTAGAAAGATTCTTGTACAGCGCGTCAGCGCAGGAAGAACGGCCAAGCCTGAGTGAACGTGTTCTGTTATGTTACGTTATGTTATGCTATGGCGTTTAAATCCCTCATAACGAGATCGGCTGCGTTAAAACTCGTTATGGCAGAAGAACGCCTTTTTTTTTTTTTTTTAATTCTCTTCAGAGCGTATTGGTTTTTTGTCCTTGAGAAATTTGCTTATTTAAAAAAAAAAGTGAATATTACTGAATTAACATTATTTTTAATCGAATATTCCTATCATAGACTGTCACGTTACTTATTTGTAATGCGTTTGATCTTTTATTATTATTACATGCTTAAATCTAGCTGGGTTATAATGTAGAATTAATTGGGAATATCAAATTATTATTATTATTATTATTATTATTATTATTATATATTATTATATTATTTATTATTATAAGAAAAATTAGCTGTTATAAGGAATTTTAGGGGAAAATCAAATTATTATTATTATTATTATTATTATTATTATTATTATTATTATGAAAAAATATCAAACAAAAAAATTTTGAAAAAAAACTATGAAACAAAAAAGATTAAACAGAAAAATTATGAAACAAGAAAATTATGAAACAAGAAAATTATGAAACAAACAAAGAAACAAAAAAAAAAATTATGAAACAAAAAATATAAAACAAAAAATTCTGAAAGAAAAAAAATTACTATACAATAAAAATTATGAAAAAATCCATGGAACAAACAACAAACAAACAAACAAAGAAACAAACACACAAACAAAACAAACAAATAGACTATGCACCCGGGTTTTAGTCTGGGCAATCCCACATCCGTTTTCCTGTATTTGTTAAACGTTTAGTTTCTTTGCGATAACACGTACACTCTCTCTCTCTCTCTCTCTCTCTCTCTCTCTCTCTCTCTCTCTCTCTCTCTTTTCTCTCTCTGTCTTTAGCAAGTCGGCAAAACTATCTTTAACTCACGTTTTATTCTTGACTTTATTTGTGATTGTATATCTAGGCACACATACACATACACACGTGCATATATATATATATATATATACATATACATATATATATACACATATACATACATAAATACATACGTATATATACATTTATATATTACATACATATGTATACATATACATATATATATATATACATATATGTATATATCTGTATATACATACATATGTGTAAATGCATATACATACAAATATCAAATACTACGTATATGAAAATACATACACATAAAATATACTTCACACATATATTCAGTACATCATACAATAATTCATAATTGCGCACCAATACACTATGCGTATGAAATCAGTTCCCTCTATAAACATACATTAATTATCTATATTAATACGTGTGTTATATTTATGTCCACATACGCATGCACTCGCGTACTTCCTCTACGCAGCCATGCGTATATAATAATGCGTAAGCATGAAATATCATATTCTGCGTAAATCTTGACTCATTCTTTTCCACTTTGCTTAAACCTTGCGCTCGAAGTGTTGAATACGCATGCGCGCGCGCATTGCGTAAAGATATTAATGCTGTTCTTTCGTTCATTGAAAAAATAAGAGAGAATTATTATTATTATAATTATTATTATTATTATTATTATTTATTTATTTTTGTTATTATTATTATTATTATTATTATTATTATTATTATTATTATTGTTATTATTATTATTATTTCTTTCATTTAAAAAAGAGAATTATTATTATTATTTATAAAAGAGAATTATTATTATTATTATTATTATTATTATTATTATTATTTATTATTATTATTATTATTATTATATCTTTCATTTACGCAAAAAGCGTATATCTACCGCTAAATTAACAAATCAAAGGCGTTAGAAATACTTTGCTGTATATCTTATCCGAGTTCAACATTTGCATAGGCCTACATCTCATTACGATGAGAAACATTAAATGATGACGTCATTCCTAGACTAAAAACGTTAATATTTGGAAATCCTAACGCAAAAAAGCGTATATCTATTGCTGGATTGATGAAATTAATAAACGAAAGCGATTTGAAAGACGCTGTCGCGTAGCTTATGCCAGCTGAATGCTTTGATTAGGTCTAGTGCATCTCATTTTGATGACGTCACTCCTAGACTAAAAGCGTTGATATTTGGAAAGCTTTACGCCAGAAAAAAGCGTATAAAGACCAAGAATTAATTAAAAAAGCGATAGGTATTTATTGTTGTGTATCTCATCCAAATTCGACGCCTGCATAGGCCTAAATCTCGTTACGACGCGAAGTCAAAGTCATCGGAGGAGAGACATTACTCGCTGATGACGTCACGTATTCGTTTGCCGAAAACGTTCTTTAACGCCCAGGAAGGGACATGCGCAGGAATGCGCGCGGTGTGGAGGACCCACGGTCTATCTTGCGCTCACGCCAGGTAAAAATACCGCCACCGCCGGGAATAATAACAATGTGATGTGATCTAAGCCTCATTACCTGGCTGGGACGAGTGTGTGGTGTGTGTCATCGCCTGAGTCATACTCTGTTGTCGTATCACTTTTCGCGCATCGAATTCGTTGGTCGGGTTTCGACTCCACGGGCGAAGTGAAAAAGAGTCAGCCCTGCGCATTCATCACGCAGGAGATGAGGACATCGCCACGAGGAATTGCCTGTGCATGAATCACTTAGCTTAATTACAAGGGCGAATGCGTCCTATAGACCGATATGATAGCGTGCGCCTGGCTCGGATGACTCCAGATCGCCACACCTGGTAATGTTTTCATTACGAGATGATGGTGCGTTTTCATTACGGCTTTTCCCCGAGTGTATCACCGTCATCTTCTCTTCATAATGATCTTCCGCTGAAATGGATTGTGTGTGTGTCATTGTTCTCTTTCCGGGTAAAATGTAAGGCGGTTCGGATTTCACCCCAGTTGTGCGCCTTCATAACTTCCATCCTTTGTTTTAATTTTCGTTTACTCGAGGCTGCGCTTTTTCCGACAGTTAGATTCTAAGACCTCTGCTTTCAGGAGGTTTCCATTGCTCAACTGCCATTCTCTGTATTTGATATCCTATCCTGTGCTGCTCTCTAATTGAGGCGGCTCCCGACAGCCGTGCTCTGTCCGATAGACCAGTTCTAAGCAACTCTGTATTTTATTGGTGTAGCCTTATCTTACCCAGTTCTAATTCAGATGTCATCAACAGCCATTCTCTCTTCATGTACGCTATTATTATTATTATTATTATTATTATTATTATTGGAGAAACAAATCCACAACTATGTATATGCACATATATTTAAAGATAAAACTGACAGTGGAAAGGTAAGCCGAACAGATTCCATGAAAGCTTTCTGTACGCTTTTTTATCTTTAAACATATTCACATAAACTGTGGATTTGTTTCTCCATTTTAAGACTCATGCTACTATGTATTTTATTTTTATTATTATTATTATTATTATTATTATTATTATTATTATTATTATTATTAATTAATCAGGATGAACCCTATTCATATGGAACAAGCCCACCAAACCACTGACTTGAAATTCAAGCTTCCAAAGAACGTTGTGGTGTTCGTTCGAAAGAAGTAATGGGAAACACAGAAATAGAAGATCAGTTATTGAAAAGAAAATATAAATGAACAAATTACTAAATAAATAAAAAAAAGTAAGTAAAATACTGAGCAACTCTAAATCAAACATATTCCAACAGCCTACAGTCTGTTTGCGTAGCCAGGTCCTCTTAAGCTGGTCTAATGACAACTTCCAACTCCCGCAAAGACTCTTTGAGCGTAGTTACTGTGATGCTACCTTACATAGGTCTACTTCAGAGACGACATTGAGAGGTAGGCTGAAAATGCTTTTGTCTGGGAAGCATCAAAATTGAATGAGTCATAGATCTCCATTACGATCGTTCTTAAGGAAGTTAGACTATAAGAGGTCGATTCAAGACCAAAAACAAACTCAGAGAGGAGTAGAACTGAAATCAAACTCAGAACATTCAAGAATTAGATTCTGACTGAAAACAAACTCTAGACAGAAAAACGAAACAGAAAACAGAACTCAGAAAGAGAGAAGGGAACTAAGAATGATAGATTCTCAGACTGATTAGATTCTAGACTGAAAACAAACTCAGAATAATAGATTCAGACTGAAAACAAACTAAAAAGAGAGAAGGAACCAAGAATGATAGACTCTAGATTCTAGAAAACAAACTCAGAAAGAGAGAGATTCTAGACTGAAAAACAAACTAAAAAGAAGGGAACTAAGAATGATAGATTCTAGACTGAAAACAAACTCAGAAGACTGGTAGGAACCAGAATTAGATTCTAGACTGAAAACAAAAACAGAACGAGAGAAGGGAACTAGTGAAAACAACAAAACAAGACAGAATTCAATTAAGGAACTAAGAAGACAGACTGAAAACTCAGAACGAGAGGAGTGAACTAAGAATAATAGATTCTAGACTGAAAACAAACTGAGAAAGAAAGAAGCGAACTAAGAATAATAGATCTTAGAGAAAACAAAAGAAAGGTAGAGAAGTACAAAACAAGAAGAAGCAATTAAACTAAGACAGAGCTTCAGAAGCAAACTAAAAGAAGAAGAAGAAGAAGAAGAAGAAGAAGAAGAAGAAGAAGACACATAGATCAGAAACATCAGCAAAAAACACGCAAAGAAAACGGGAACAGAAAGTCACCAGTAAAGCTGGGAGTTGGTCAACAGCTGACAAACCAGAAAGAGAGAGCGCAGTGTCTTTCTTCATTAACTCGAACTAAGAGCCCGCTCTATTCGTCGAGCGATTATGCAAATGAGGAGCCATAAATCAGCAATCAGAGGGACGTCGAATTTGACGACTTATGCACAGAGTTTGCATCTGTATGTAAGTGTATGTATGTATGTATGCATGTATTATGTGTGCATGTATGTATGCATTTGCATGCTTGTTTGTGGGTATGTATATGTATGGATTTATTACCTATTTATCATTTGTACTCTTTGCTGTTCACTTTCTTGACATATGAATAAGTGTTTAGTCTTCTTAAGTAATAATTAATAATAATAATAATAATAATAATAATAATAATAATAATAATAATAATAATAATAATAATAATAAATGTGTAATTATTGTACCTCTGGCTTCATTCGCCTTTCGGTAAATGGTGGAGAGAACTACCGAAACGTTAAGGAATAATAATAATAATAATAATAATAATAATAATAATAATAATAATAATAATAATAATAATAATAATAATAATAATAATAAAGTAATTAACCTTTACAATTCCTTTCGGTAATGGAAGGTCGTTAAGGGAATAATAATAATAATAATAATAATAATAATAATAATAAGGCTTACAATAATAGGTCTTAATACTGGTTCTATTTTAGATAAATTTCCTTATACTAACCTGGCGTCACAGAACCAAGGGTCATTGACGAAAATGCAGTAAGGATCTTTTATCCATTAGAATTATAAATGCACAGGCTGTTCTAGGTGCGAGAGCCCGTGCTGGCATAAGGCCAGTTTGATCTACAAGTGAGTAGATATGAAAAGAAATTGAGGCACATATTTATTTAGTTTTTGTATTAATAATATTACCTCAATAATATTATCTCAACGATATTAATTCAATAAATTGAGGTAGTATCTTTTATTAATTTATTTGTTATTTATTTATTTTTTAATAATATTTCCTAAATAATATTACTCAAATGATATTTCCTAAATAATATTACCTAAATAATATTACCTCAATAAACTCTGGTAATATCTTTTATCTATTTATTTAATTATATTTTAGTGATATTACCTCAGTAATATTACCTTTATAATATTACCTCAAAGATATTGCCTTAATGATATTAACTCAACAGTATTACCTAAATAATGTAACCTCAATGATATTACCTAAATAATATTGCCTCAATTTACTAAAAAATATTACCTAAAAAATATTACCTCAGTCATACTACCTCAGTAGTATTACCTAAATAATATTACCTCTTTTTATTAAATAGTATTACCCAAATAATATTAATTAAATAATATTACCCCAATAAACTGAGTCAATACCATAACTATCAATTTTTTTTGGTATCAGTCACGAAAAGTTGCCACATCCCAAATCACGAATGACTTGACCAGCTGAGCTTAAAAGCGCTGGTTTTAATTAGGACCGACGGTTCCATAATTACCCCTTATTAACGTCTCGCTGCTCCTAATTCCCTAATTCACTTCTGGCCACCCACTTATCATCTCCCTTTTTTTATATATATTTTTTATTTTCTTTAATTTATCTCGCGGCAGTAGACCAACCAGGGTGTTGAAGCACTGATGATGCACCTGCGTGGAATTGAAGCACTCTGATAAGTGACAGCCTTAAGATCCCTTGAGAGAGAGAGAGAGAGAGAGAGAGAGAGAGAGAGAGAGAGAGAGAGAGAGAGAGAGAGAGAGAGAATTCTAGTACCTCTCAGGAGAAATAAGAAACAATGCATTATATTTTTTATTAATTTGCAAGACTCATGTGTTCTTGACATAATATTCTTGGGTTGAAGTTACGATAGTTTACAGAGAGAGAGAGAGAGAGAGAGAGAGAGAGAGAGAGAGAGAGAGAGAGAGAGAGGGGCTCCTTCACCAGGCGTGAGTAGAGGGAGAGGGGAAGGGGGAGGGGAGGAGGTAGGAGAAGCAGGGGAAGGAGGAAGGAGGAGGGACATCTGAGTGGAAGTAAATCACCCTGAAAAGTGACAGCCTTAAGATCCCTTGAGAGAGAGAGAGAGAGAGAGAGAGAGAGAGAGAGAGAGAGAGAGAGAGGCTCCTTCACCGGGGACGATTAGAGACCAGGAGAGGGGAAGAGGGGAGGTGGGGAGAGAGAGAGAGTAAGGGGGTGATATTCACGAGTGCACACGTGGGGCTGATGATGATGATGATGGCTTCGAGAGCAGGTGCCAAAGTCAGCTGGCGGCACAATTATACGTGGGAACCCGCGCGGCAGCCAGCTGCCCCTGGGTCAGGCAGAGGACAGGGGCGCACCTGCCCTCGGAGGAAAATCGCTCCCGCGCGCGCACACGCTCGCACAAACACCGGGGTTCCTTCTTCTTCTCCTCCTCCTCCTCCGACGCGTACGGTCTGCAATTACCAGCTAAATTTCGTGACATGGGCCCATCCGCTCACGCATAGCACCTGCCGTCTCTCGCGCTCTCAAAAGACCGGCTTCTCCGTTTCCCCCCTGGGGGCATCGCCTTCCTGGTTTTTTACCAGTCGATCCTCCGTGGCTGTATCGTTCCTTCAGGGCACGGGGAGTCCTCGGGCAATCGGGAGTGCGGCCGCAACACCTGCCTGAAGAAGGAGGGAAGGGAAGCACTTATGACTTGGCGCCGGGGACTTTATGCTCCGTCATGACCAGAAGGTATTATCGTTAATTCCGGGCCGAATTGAGGTTCTGGCGAAAATTGCATTTTATTAACCTCGCGTAATGAGACAGAGAGACTGCAATCGAGGAGGACACCTGAGAGACAGAGGAATAGAAAAAAAAGGGGATGCAGGGTAGAAACACCTGGAAAAGGATGATTATTAACAGCGACCCCGACTAGAGATTAAGATGATAACATAAAGAATACCTCAGGTCATGTAATAGTGTGAACGAGTTTGTAACATTTATGCATTATCTTTTTCTTTAATATTAAACGAAGCGGGACGATAACGTTCAAGAGAGAGAGAGAGAGAGAGAGAGAGAGAGAGAGAGAGAGAGAGAGAGAGAGAGAGAGAGAGAGAGTCTTTCTATGCTCTTATCAAGCTTAATTTAAAGAATTTTTTTACATAATCGCTACTAGAGTATATAGACATTACTCTGGGATGCATGAGAGAGAGAGAGAGAGAGAGAGAGAGAGAGAGAGAGAGAGAGAGAGAGAGAGAGAGAGAGACTTTCTATGCTCTTATCAGGGTAAATTTAAAGAATTGTTTACATAATCGCTACTTGAGTATATAGACATTTACTCTGAAGTATGACAGATCAGAGAGAGAGAGAGAGAGAGAGAGAGAGAGAGAGAGAGAGAGAGAGAGAGAGAGAGAGAGAGTCTTTCCATGCTCTAATCAAGGTAAGTTGAAAGATTGTTTGATACAACAGCTACAAAAATATATGGAAATTATTAAGAGCTGCATAACACATCAGGAGAGAGAGAGAGAGAGAGAGAGAGAGAGAGAGAGAGAGAGAGAGAGAGAGAGAGAGTGAAGCGCACTCCACTTTAACTCAGTGTTGATAACAAATTGGATTATTAATTCGGAAAATGCAAGACACGATGAAACTATTTTTAAGGATAATATTCTCTAAAAAAAAAAAAAAAAAAAAAAAAATTAACCAAAAAGTGTATACTCTGGGAAATCACAATTAACATACACTAATAATCATAATTATTCACTGATCACTACCAATGCAGATGTTATTTTTTTGCAGCTGAATAATCTCCAAAAATGGACAAAAGCTATCTATTGGACAATGGCTAGACTATCCACGTGACATAGATATATAGGTGAAGTATTCTAGATACTGTATTGTAATCTTATTTAGTAAGCATATTCATGGCGTATTTACATAATACAACAACAACAACAACAACAACAACAACAACAACAATAATAATAATAATAATAATAATAATAATAATAATAATAATAATAATAATAATAATAATATTGGTAAGAAATTCACAATGTCGCGAAAAACAGCTGCGTGAAAGTCACAATTATAAAAAACAAATTTTATTAATAATAATAATAATAATAATAATAATAATAATAATAATAATAATAATAATAATAATAATAATAATAATAATGTTAAGAAATTCACAATGTCGCGAAAAACAGCTGCGTGAAAGTCCACAATTATAAAAACAAATTTTATTAATAATAATAATAATAATAATAATAATAATTTATAATAATAATATATGTTAAGAAAACAATGTCATGAAAAACAGTTGCATGAAAATCCACAATTATAGAAACGAATTTTACCCATTTATAAAATGTATCTATAACAAATCATACAATTTTTTCAGATAATTATGGATCTTTATACTACAACAATCCTTATTATCTGGTAAAAACATTGATAACGAAAGTAACAACCAGTCTATATTACACATTGATAACATAAATTGCAGAGTACATAATCATAATTATGCATTCGGCCCACCCCCCAAAAATTCAAAATTCCTACATGATATTTTAAAGAACAAGAGATCAGAAGCTGTATAATGACAGGCATTATACCAGGTGGCTATATTATTTTTTTTATTCAAGTCTATGATACAATGCATTTCCAGGACGCAGGCAGCCACCTGGTGGCGTATAAAAAAAAAAAAACTCTCGGAAGACCGAATTAGGTAGTCACGTGACAATAATTGTTAGGTTGATTGTTCGACTTCCTTTTTTTTTTAGTCGGTTGTTATTTTTTTAATTATGGGTCGTATGTTGCTTTTGCCTTTGTGCTTTGTGGCTCTGTTCTTTGGGTTTTATTTCTTGATAGATAGATAGATAGATAGATAGATAGATAGATAGATAGATAGATGATGAGACGGCTACTGTATAAGCGTGCATGCTCAAATGCAGATAATTGCAAATATATTTAACAATATATTCGAAGATAAAGAAATATACAGAGAGAGAGAGAGAGAGAGAGAGAGAGAGAGAGAGAGAGAGAGAGAGAGAGAGAGAGAATCAGCAGTACTGGTCGTTATGATTAATACATATCTTGAATTACTGCTTTTATTAGTGTCTATACTTCTAGTCTTATCGTTTTGATCTACAGAAGAGTGACTATATATATATATATATATATATATATATATATATATATATATATCTATATATATATATATATATATATATATATATATATATATATATATATATATATATATATATATATATATATATATTATATAATAATACGTAACTGTATCATGAAGGAACTGAACTCCACCAAGCTATTGGGGCCTCTTTCACGAATGCTCCCAAGAACAGAGCTGTTGATTGTTCAAGGAGCAGAAGAAGGCTGAGGCACGATGCAGAAGAAACACGATCAGGAGAAGAGGCTGACTGGGAAAGGTCATTGACAAAAGGAGGAGAACAGGTGGTGAGAGGATAGACACTTGAAGATCTCAGTAAAGATGGGGAAATAGGCAAATGTAGCGCCATCAAGAAAAGAAAGGCATTGGCGCAGTCAGACAAAAGAGAGACGGAAAAGTTTGTAGGTGAAAAGGTAAGGATATTAACAGAATGTTAGGATATCATATCCTTGTGCTGGACTCTGGACAATGTCTCTGAAATGTGGGAACAAATGACAACAGATCTTGCAAAGTCCAAGAGAGACAAGGGGTCAAAAAATCAGCAAAATTAGGAAAAAATGTTGCCATTTTGTTTGGTGATCTAAATGAATAAAGAGTTATCAGAACCCTGTACTGAATTCTAGAGAATGTCCCTGAGATGTGGGAACAAATGACAACAGATTTTGCAAAGTCCAAGACAGACAAGGAGTAAAAAAATCAGCAAAATTGGGAAAAAATGTTGCCATTTTATTTGGTGATCTAAAAGAGTAAATGTCTATTCAGTGTATTTAACTTTTAAACCTGAGTTAAACCTCCAGATCCATATAGTAATATATCTCACACTCAAATGTAAAATTATCTAGCCCCTTCCCGGCTTACATAAACTTGTCTGACAGTCCCATGGGACGGGTACCCTACCAGCAAAAGTGGCCATCGTCGATGATGATTATTTTGTGCCAAGTTGAAGCTAAACTCGTCTTGTTCCATATACAGAAATATGGTATAGGTCTCCCATAGCAGGTTGGGTAGAATGTCAGACGATAGAGAAAGCGTCTTGCCTTTGAAAATATATCTTTCTTTTCATCTAGATTCTGGCCTTATTCTGGCAACCTTCATCAAAGTTACTTTGCAATAAATGACAGTTGTCTCTTTTCAAATGGTTTCTTTTTTCATTCTTTTTTTTTTTTTAATCTAGATTCTTTCTTTGCATCCTTACTCTTTCTTTGCAATGCTTTCTCTTCTCTCAGCTCTCTTTCTCTCCTCTCTCTCTCTCTCTCTCTCTCTCTCTCTCTCTCTCTCTCTCTCTCTCTCTCCTTATTCTTTCTTTGCATGCTTCAACCTTCATCCAAAAGCTTTTCTCTCTCTCTCTCTCTCTCTCTCTCTCTCTCTCTCTCTCTCCTTATTCTTTCTCTGCATGCTTTCAACTTTATCCGAAAGCTTTTCCTCCCTCCCTCCTCCTCTCTCTCTCTCTCTCTCTACTTATTCCATGCACTGAAGATCAATTTTAGCGAAATAACCAAGTCTGACATAGCTTTAACCTTGTCTGCATCCAAGAAAATCGTGAGACCACCTCCCTGCTCACACCAAATTCATATTATGCAGAATGAGCAAAAAATATGAAACAAAATGAAAAAGAATCAAACAGGACAACTTTTCCCATAAGGCCAAAAATCCTTAGCGAAACAAAATCTTATAGCAACCTTTCTATGTGTTAGCTTTAGACACGCTTATTCGAGTGTCCAACAATGGCTTGAATCAAACAGTTTGTTAAGCTCCTGTAAGTTCTTGGGCAAAAAGTGAGCATTTTGTCACGTGGAAACAAAGATCCTTGAGGTGTCCAAAATGATCTTACCCACTAAGCAAAAACGAGAAAATATAACTAAAATTGAAAGGCTCGAAATTGCCAATAATTATCCAGGGTCAAAATAGGACAAGACATAGGCCTATGCATTACCTGGCAACTTCACACCCAATATGTCCTGTTTATAATTATTCAGCGTACCGTTATTCCTAGGTACCATGACGAAGACTGCACCTGTCAACGCTTATAGCTCACCCACCCTCTCCCTTCTAGCCCCCTCCCCCCACAACCAACGCACCTTGTCAATATCTTCTAAGAACCACAAGAAAATCTGGCAGGAAAGATCACACCTGGACTATAACCAATCTGACGACCGGGCAACGGTGCAACGGCCAGCCCGCAGCAGGTGAGACGCGCCTTAATTAAGAGCGAAGAACACCTGGAACACCTGTCTCCCCCTAAGGCGAGTCCTGAATCCTGCATCTTCCCTCGGCGAGGCTCCAGTGATTAGCATCCTCCCACTATAGGATGCGTATGGTTTCCTTCTGGTCGAGGAGGAAACCAAGGGAGCTAGAGGCGCTGTAGTCACGTCAAGGACTTCTGGTGCACCTGTCCTGACGGCGAAGGAGGAGGAGGAGGAGGAGGAGGAGGAGCACAGGAGCATACACGCAGTCCTTCTGTCTTTCTCTGCTTCCTTCCTGTTATTTTCTTTTCTTCTGTGTCATTTCACCATCTCGCTGCCTTGGCTGATAATATGGTTCAATTGACGGTGCTTGGTGTCTCTCTCTCTCTCTCTCTCTCTCTCTCTCTCTCTCTCTCTCTCTCTCTCTCTCTCTCTCTCTCTTGGTCCTATTTCCGGCTCTTTTGTTGTCAACTTGCATTGTTGCAGGCAGGAGGAGGAGGAGGGAGGAGGAGGAGGAGGAGGAGGAGATATTTATAATTCTTCAGTGCCTGTGCTTGCCTCATCTTTCATGTGTACAAGTTTAATGATAGGGGACTTTGTCCACCTTCTTCCTCTTCCTCTTCTTCTTCTTCTTCTTCTTCTTCTTCTTCTTCTTCTTCTTCTTCTTCTTCTCTTCTTCTTCTTCTTCTTCTTCCCTGTTTCTCTCTTCAACGTCTCATTTCATAACTGGTTTTGACAGATCTTTTGCGGACGGATAAGCCCTCTCTAACACCAGCCGTCCCAATTCAGCCGGGCTTGGGACCGGCTCTGGGTTGAACTGTCTTGCTCTTGCATCGTCAGTTTGGACTGCCAATTCAATCAATCAATCAATCAAT